>NC_053397.1:730989-863886 GCF_905171765.1 Bufo bufo | reverse complement strand
GTGTCCTTTGTGTGGACTGGACGATGAGATCCCAGTGTCCTCTGTGTGGGCTGGATGATGAGATCCCAGTGTCCTCTGTGTGTACTGGAGAATGAGATCCCATTGTCCTCTGTGTGGACTGGATGATGAGATCCCAGTGTCCTCTGTGTGGACTGGAGGATGAAATTCCAGTGTCCTCTGTGTGGACTGGATGATGAGATCCCAGTGTCCTCTGTGTGGCCTGGATGATGAGATCCCAGTGTCCTCTGTGTGGACTGGAAGATGAGATCCCAGTGACCTCTGTGTGGACTGGATGATGAAATCCCAGTGTCCTCTGTGTGGACAGGATGATGAGATCCCAGTGTCCTCTGTGTATATAGGATGATTAGATCCCAGTGTCCTCTGTGTGGACTGGATGATGAGATCCCAGTGTCCTCTGTGTAGACTGGATGATGAGATCCCAGTGTCCTCTGTGTGGAATAGATGATGAGATCCCAGTGTCCCCTGTGTATATAGGATGATGAGATCCCAGTGTCCTCTGTGTGGACTGGATGATGAGATCCCAGTGTCCTCTGTGTGGACTGTATGATGAGATCCCAGTGTCCTCTGTGTAGACTGGATGATGAGATCCCATTTTCCTCTGTGTGGACAGGATGATGAGATCCCAGTTTCCTCTGTGTATACTGGATGATGCGATCCCAGTGTCCTTTGTGTGGACTGGACGATGAGATCCCAGTGCCTCTGTAAGGGCTGGATGATGAGATCCCAGTGTACTCTGTGTGTACAGGATGATGAGATACCAGTGTCCTCTGTGTGGACTGGATGATGAGATCCCAGTGACCTCTGTGTGGAAATGAGATCCCAATGACCTCTGTGTGGACTGGATGATGAGATCCCAGTGACCTCTGTGTAGACAGGATGATGATATCCCAATGACCTCTGTGTGGACTGGATGATGAGATCCCAGTGACCTCTGTGTAGACTGGATGATGAGATCCCATTTTCCTCTGTGTGGACAGGATGATGAGATCCCAGTTTCCTCTGTGTATACTGGATGATGCGATCCCAGTGTCCTTTGTGTGGACTGGACGATGAGATCCCAGTGTCCTCTGTGTGGGCTGGATGATGAGATCCCAGTGTCCTGTGTGTGGACTGGAGAATGAGATCCCATTGTCCTCTGTGTGGACTGGATGATGAGATCCCAGTGTCCTCTGTGTGGACTGGATTATGAGATCCCAGTGTCCTTTGGGTGGACTGGACAATGAGATCCCAGTGTCCTCCGTGTGGGCTGGATGATGAGATCCCAGTGTCCTCTGTGTGGACTGGAGAATGAGATCCCATTGTCCTCTGTGTGAACAGGATGATGAGATCCCAGTGTTCTCTGTGTGGACTGGAAGATGAAATCCCAGTGTCCTCTGTGTGGACTGGATGATAATATCCCAGTGTCCTCTGTGTGGACTGGATGATGAAATCCCAGTGTCCTCTGTGTGGACTGGATGATGAGATCCCAGTGACCTCTGTGTGGACTGGATGATGAAATCCCAGTGTCCTCTGTGTGGACAGGATGATGAGATCCCAGTGTCCTCTGTGTATATAGGATAATTAGATCCTAGTGTCCTCTGTGTAGACAGGATGATGAGACCCCAGTTTCCTCTGTGTATACTGGATGATGAGATCCCAGTGTCCTCTGTGTAGACTAGATGATGAGATCCCAGTGTCCTCTGTGTAGACTGGATGATGAGATCCCAGTGTCCTCTGTGTGGACTGGATGATGAGATCCCAGTGTACTCTGTGTGTACAGGATAATGAGATACCAGTGTCCTCTGTGTGGACTGGATGATGAGATCCCAGTGACCTCTGTGTGGAAATGATGAGATCCCAGTGTCCCCTGTCTATATAGGATGATGAGATCCCAGTGTCCTCTGTGTGGACTGGATTATGAGATCCCAGTGTCCTCTGTGTGGACTTGATGATGAGGAGATCCCAGTGTCCTCTGTGTAGACTGGATGATGAGATCCCATTCTCCTCTGTGTGGACAGGATGATGAGATCCCAGTGTCCTCTGTGTGGACTGGATGATGAGATCCCAGTGACCTCTGTGTAGACAGGATGATGAGATCCCAATGACCTCTGTGTGGACTGGATGATGAGATCCCAGTGACCTCTGTGTAGACAGGATGATGAGATCCCAATGACCTCTGTTTGGACTGGATGATGAGATCCCAGTGTCCTCTGTGTGGACAGGATGATGAGATCCCATTGTCCTCTGTGTCGACAGGATGATGAGATCCCAATGACCTCTGTGTGGACTGGATGATGAGATCCCAGTTTCCTCTGTGTGGACTGGATGATGAGATCCCAGTGTCCTCTGTGTGGACAGGATGATGAGATCCCAGTGACCGCTGTGTGGACTGGATGATGAAATCCCAGTGTTCTCTGTGTGGACAGGATGATGAGATCCCAGTGTCCTCTGTGTGTACAGGATGATGAGATCCCAGTGTCCTCTGTGTGGGCTGGATGATGAGATCCCAGTGTCCTCTGTGTGGACTGGAGAATGAGATCCCATTGTCCTCTGTGTGGACTGGATGATGAGATCCCAGTGTCCTCTGTGTGTACAGGATGATGAGATCCCAGTGTCCTCTGTGTGGACAGGATAATGAGATCCCAATGACCTCTGTGTGGACTGGATGATGAGATCCCAGTTTCCTCTGTGTGGACTGAATGATGATATCCCAGTGTCCTCTGTGTGGACAGGATGATGAGATCCCAGTGACCGCTGTGTGGACTGGATGATGAAATCCCAGTGTTCTCTGTGTGGACAGGATGATGAGATCCCAGTGTCCTCTGTGTGTACAGGATGATGAGATCCCAGTGTCCTCTGTGTGGACTGGATGATGAGATCCCAGTGTCCTTTGTGTGGACTGGACGATGAGATCCCAGTGTCCTCTGTGTGGGCTGGATGATGAGATCCCAGTGTCCTCTGTGTGGACTGGAGAATGAGATCCCATTGTCCTCTGTGTGGACTGGATGATGAGATCCCAGTGTCCTCTTTGTGGACTGGAAGATGAAATCCCAGTGTCCTCTGTGTGGACTGGATGATGAGATCCCAGTGTCCTCTGTGTGGACTGGATGATGAAATCCCAGTGTCCTCTGTGTGGACTGGATGATGAGATCCCAGTGACCTCTGTGTGGACTGGATGATGAAATCCCAGTGTCCTCTGTGTGGACAGGATGATGAGATCCCAGTGTCCTCTGTGTATATAGGATGATTAGATCCCAGTGTCCTCTGTGTAGACAGGATGATGAGACCCCAGTTTCCTCTGTGTATACTGGATGATGAGATCCCAGTGTCCTCTGTGTAGACTGGATGATGAGATCCCAGTGTCCTCTGTGTAGACTGGATAATGAGATACCAGTGTCCTCTGTGTGGAATAGATGATGAGATCCCAGTGTCCCCTGTGTATATAGGATAATGAGATCCCAGTGTCCTCTGTGTGGACTGGATGATGAGATCCCAGTGTCCTCTGTGTAGACTGGATGATGAGATCCCAGTGTCCTCTGTGTGGACAGGATGATGAGATCCCAGTGTCCTCTGTGTGGACTGGATGATGCGATCCCAGTGTCCTTTGTGTGGACTGAACGATGAGATCCCAGTGTCCTCTGTGTGGGCTGGATGATGAGATCCCAGTGTCCTGTGTGTGGACTGGAGAATGAGATCCCATTGTCCTCTGTGTGGACAGGATGATGAGTTTACTGTGTCCTCTGTGTGGACTGGATGATAATATCCCAGTGTCCTCTGTGTGGACTATATGATGAGATCACTGTGTCCTCTGTGTGGACTGGATGATAATATCCCAGTGTCCTCTGTGTGGACTGGGTGATGAGATCCCAGTGAACTCTGTGTGGACTGGATGATGAAATCCCAGTGTCCTCTGTGTAAACAGGATGATGAGATCCCAGTATCCTCTGTGTGGACTGGAAGATGAAATCCCAGTGTCCTCTGTGTGGACTGGATGATGAGATCCCAGTGTCCTCTGTGTGGACTGGATGATGAAATCCCAGTGTCCTCTGTGTGGACTGGATGATGAGATCCCAGTGACCTCTGTGTGGACTGGATGATGAAATCCCAGTGTCCTCTGTGTGGACAGGATGATGAGATCCCAGTGTCATCTGTGTATATAGGATGATTAGATCCTAGTGTCCTCTGTGTAGACAGGATGATGAGACCCCAGTTTCCTCTGTGTAGACTGGATGATGAGATCCCAGTGTCCTCTGTGTGGAATAGATGATGAGATCCCTGTGTCCCCTGTGTATATAGGATGATGAGATCCCAGTGTCCTCTTTGTGGACTGGATGATGAGATCCCAGTGTCCTCTGTGTGGACTGGATGATGAGATCCCAGTGTCCTCTGTGTAGACTGGATGATGAGATCCCATTCTCCTCTGTGTGGACAGGATGATGAGATCCCAGTGTCCTCTGTGTGGACTAGATGATGCGATCCCAGTGTCCTCTGTGTATATAGGATGATGAGATCCCAGTGTCCTCTGTGTGGACTGGATGATGAGATCCCTGTGTCCTCTGTGTGGACAGGATGATGAGATCCCAGTGACCGCTGTGTGGACTGGATGATGAAATCCCAGTGTTCTCTGTGTGGACAGGATGATGAGATCCCAGTGTCCTCTGTGTGTACAGGATGATGAGATCCCAGTGTCCTCTGTGTGGACTGGATGATGAGATCCCAGTGTCCTTTGTGTGGACTGGACGATGAGATCCCAGTGTCCTCTGTGTGGGCTGGATGATGAGATCCCAGTGTCCTCTGTGTGGACTGGAGAATGAGATCCCATTGTCCTCTGTGTGGACTGGATGATGAGATCCCAGTGTCCTCTTTGTGGACTGGAAGATGAAATCCCAGTGTCCTCTGTGTGGACTGGATGATGAGATCCCAGTGTCCTCTGTGTGGACAGGATGATGAGATCCCAGTGTCCTCTGTGTGGACAGGATGATGAGATCCCAATGACCTCTGTGTGGACTGGATGATGAGATCCCAGTTTCCTCTGTGTGGACTGGATGATGAGATCCCAGTGTCCTCTGTGTGGACAGGATGATGAGATCCCAGTGACCGCTGTGTGGACTGGATGATGAAATCCCAGTGTTCTCTGTGTGGAAAGGATGATGAGATCCCAGTGTCCTCTGTGTGTACAGGATGATGAGATCCCAGTGTCCTCTGTGTGGACTGGATGATGAGATCCCAGTGTCCTTTGTGTGGACTGGACGATGAGATCCCAGTGTCCTCTGTGTGGGCTGGATGATGAGATCCCAGTGTCCTCTGTGTGGACTGGAGAATGAGATCCCATTGTCCTCTGTGTGGACTGGATGATGAGATCCCAGTGTCCTCTTTGTGGACTGGAAGATGAAATCCCAGTGTCCTCTGTGTGGACTGGATGATGAGATCCCAGTGTCCTCTGTGTGGACTGGATGATGAAATCCCAGTGTCCTCTGTGTGGACTGGATGATGAGATCCCAGTGACCTCTGTGTGGACTGGATGATGAAATCCCAGTGTCCTCTGTGTGGACAGGATGATGAGATCCCAGTGTCCTCTGTGTATATAGGATGATTAGATCCCAGTGTCCTCTGTGTAGACAGGATGATGAGACCCCAGTTTCCTCTGTGTATACTGGATGATGAGATCCCAGTGTCCTCTGTGTAGACTGGATGATGAGATCCCAGTGTCCTCTGTGTAGACTGGATGATGAGATACCAGTGTCCTCTGTGTGGAATAGATGATGAGATCCCAGTGTCCCCTGTGTAAATAGGATGATGAGATCCCAGTGTCCTCTGTGTATATAGGATGATGAGATCCCAGTGTCCTCTGTGTGGACTGGATGATGAGATCCCAGTGTCCTCTGTGTAGACTGGATGATGAGATCCCATTCTCCTCTGTGTGGACAGGATGATGCGATCCCAGTGTCCTTTGTGTGGACTGGACGATGAGATCCCAGTGTCCTCTGTGTGGGCTGGATGATAAGATCCCAGTGTCCTGTGTGTGGACTGGAGAATGAGATCCCATTGTCCTTTGTGTGGACTGGATGATGAGATCCCAGTGTCCTCTGTGTGGACTGGATGATGAGATCCCAGTGTCCTTTGTGTGGACTGGACGATGAGATCCCAGTGTCCTCTGTGTGGGCTGGATGATGAGATCCCAGTGTCCTCTGTGTGGACAGGATGATGAGATCCCAGTGTCCTGTGTGTGGACTGGAGAATGAGATCCCATTGTCCTTTGTGTGGACTGGATGATGAGATCCCAGTGTCCTTTGTGTGGACTGGATGATGAGATCCCAGTGTCCTCTGTGTGGACTGGATGATGAAATCCCAGTGTCCTCTGTGTGGACTGGATGATGAGATCCCAGTGACCTCTGTGTGGACTGGATGATGAAATCCCAGTATCCTCTGTGTGGACAGGATGATGAGATCCCAGTGTCATCTGTGTATATAGGATGATTAGATCCTAGTGTCCTCTGTGTAGACAGGATGATGAGACCCCAGTTTCCTCTGTGTATACTGGATGATGAGATCCCAGTGTCCTCTGTGTAGACTGGATGATGAGATCCCAGTGTCCTCTGTGTAGACTGGATGATGAGATCCCAGTGTCCTCTGTGTGGAATAGATGATGAGATCCCAGTGTCCCCTGTGTATATAGGATGATGAGATCCCAGTGTCCTCTTTGTGGACTGGATGATGAGATCCCAGTGTCCTCTGTGTGGACTGGATGATGAGATCCCAGTGTCCTCTGTGTAGACTGGATGATGAGATCCCATTCTCCTCTGTGTGGACAGGATGATGAGATCCCAGTGTCCTCTGTGTGGACTGGATGATGCGATCCCAGTGTCCTCTGTGTATATAGGATGATGAGATCCCAGTGTCCTCTGTGTGGACTGTATGATGAGATCCCAGTGTCCTCTGTGTGGGCTGGATGATGAGATCCCAGTGTTCTCTGTGTGGACTGGAGAATGAGATCCCAATGTCCTCTGTGTGAACAGGATGATGAGATCCCAGTGACCTCTGTGTGGACTGGATGATGAAATCCCAGTGTCCTCTGTGTGGACAGGATGATGAGATCCCAGTGTCCTCTGTGTGGACAAGATGATGAGATCACTGTGTCATCTGTGTGGACTGGATGATAATATCCCAGTGTCCTCTGTGTGGACTGTATGATGAGATCACTGTGTCCTCTGTGTGGACTGGATGATAATATCCCAGTGTCCTCTGCGTGAACAGGATGATGAGATCCCAGTGTCCTCTGTGTGGACTGGATGATGAAATCCCAGTGTCCTCTGTGTAAACAGGATGATGAGATCCCAGTGTCCTCTGTGTGGACTGGATGATGAGATCCAGTGTACTCTGTGTGTACAGGATGATGAGATACCAGTGTCCTCTGTGTGGACTGGATGATGAGATCCCAGCGTCCTCTGTGTGGAAATGATGAGATCCCAATGACCTCTGTGTGGACTGGATGATGAGATCCCAGTGACCTCTGTGTAGACAGGATGATGAGATCCCAATGACCTCTGTGTGGACTGGATGATGAGATCCCAGTGACCTCTGTGTAGACAGGATGATGAGATCCCAATGACCTCTGTGTGGACTGGATGATGAGATCCCAGTGTCCTCTGTGTGGACAGGATGATGAGATCCCATTGTCCTCTGTGTGGACAGGATGATGAGATCCCAATGACCTCTGTGTGGACTGGATGATGAGATCCCAGTTTCCTCTGTGTGGACTGGATGATGAAATCCCAGTGTCCTCTGTGTGGACAGGATGATGAGATCCCAGTGACCACTGTGTGGACAGGATTATGAAATCCCAGTGTTCTCTGTGTGGACAGGATGATGAGATCCCAGTGTCCTCTGTGTAGACAGGATGATGAAATCCCAGTGTTCTCTGTGTGGACAGGTTGATGAGATCCCAGTGTCCTCTGTGTAGACAGGATGATAAGATCCCAGTGTCCTCTGTGTGGAATAGATGATGAGATCCCATGTCCTCTGTTTATATAGGATGATGAGATCCCAGTGTCCTCTGTGTGGACTGGATAATGAGATCCCAGTGACCTCTGTGTATATATGATGATTAGATCCCAGTGTCCTCTGTGTAGATTGGATGATGAGATCCCAGTGTCTTCTGTGTGGACTGGATGATGAGATGCCAGTGTCCTCTTTGTGGACTGGATGATGAGATCCAAGTGTCCTCTGTTTATATAGAATGATGAGATCCCAGTGACCTCTGTGTGGACAGGATGATGAGATCCCAGTGTCCTCTGTGTGGACAGGATGATGAGATCCCAGTATCCTTTGTGTAGACAGGATGATTAGATCCCAGTGTCCTCTGTGTGGACTGGATGATGAGATCCCAGTGACCTCTGTGTATATAGGATGATGAGATCCCAGTGACCTCTGTTTATATATGATGATGAGATCCCAGTGTACTCTGTGTGGACTGGATGATGAGATCCCAGTGTCCTCTGTGTAGACTGGATGATGAGATCCCAGTGTCTTCTGTGTGGACTGGATGATGAGATCCCAGTGTCCTCTGTGTGGACTGGATGATGAGATCCCAGTGTCCTTTGTGTGGAGTGGATGATGAGATCCCAGTGTCCTCTGTGTGGGCTGGATGATGAGATCCCAGTGTTCTCTGTGTGGACTAGAGAATGAGATCCCATTGTCCTCTGTGTGAACAGGATGATGAGATCCCAGTGACCTCTGTGTGGACTGGATGATGAAATCCCAGTGTCCTCTGTGTGGACAGGATGATGAGATCCCAGTGTCCTCTGTGTAGACAGGATGATGAGATCACTGTGTCCTCTGTGTGAACAGGATGATGAGATCCCAGTGTCCTCTGTGTAGATTGGATGATGAGATCCCAGTGTCTTCTGTGTGGACTGGATGATGAGATGCCAGTGTCCTCTTTGTGGACTGGATGATGAGCTCCCAGTGTACTCTGTGTGTACAGGATGATGAGATACTAGTGTCCTCTGTGTGGACTGGATGATGAGATCCCAGTGACCTCTGTGTGGACTGGATGATGAGATCCCAGTGACCTCTGTGTAGACAGGATGATGAGATCCCAATGACCTCTGTGTGGACTGGATGATGAGATCCCAGTGACCTCTGTGTGGACAGGATGATGAGATCCCAATGACCTATGTGTGGACTGGATGATGAGATCCCAGTGTCCTCTGTTTATATAGGATGATGGGATCCCAGTGTCCTCTGTGTGGACTGGATGATGAGATCCCAGTGACCTCTGTGTATATATGATGATTAGATCCCAGTGTCCTCTGTGTAGACTGGATGATGAGATCCCAGTGTCTTCTGTGTGGACTGGATGATGAGATGCCAGTGTCCTTTTTGTGGACTGGATGATGATATCCAAGTGTCCTCTGTTTATATAGAATGTTGAGATCCCAGTGACCTCTGTGTTGACAGGATGATGAGATCCCAGTGACCTCTGTGTATATAGGATGATGAGATCCCAGTGTCCTCTGTGTATATAGTATTATGAGATCCCAGTGTCCTCTGTGTGGACAGGATGATGAGATCCCAGTGACGTCTGTGTATATAGGATGATGAGATCCCAGTGACCTCTGTTTATATAGGATGTTGAGATCCAAGTGTACTCTGTGTGGACTGGATGATGAGATCCCAGTGTCCTCTGTGTAGATTTATGATGAGATCCCAGTGTCTTCTGTGTGGACTGGATGATGAGATCCCAGTGTCCTCTGTGTGGACTGGATGATGAGATCCCAGTGTCCTTTGTGTGGACTGGATGATGAGATCCAAGTGTCCTCTGTGTGGGCTGGATGATGAGATCCCAGTCTTCTCTGTGTGGACTGGAGAATGAGATCCCATTGTCCTCTTTGTGAACAGGATGATGAGATCCCAGTGACCTCTGTGTGGACTGGATGATGAAATCCCAGTGTCCTCTGTGTGGACAGGATGATGAGATCCCAGTGTCCTCTGTGTGGACAGGATGATGAGATCCCAGTGTCCTCTGTGTGGACTGGATGATAATATCCCAGTGTCCTCTGTGTGGACTGTATGATGAGATCACTGTGTCCTCTGTGTGGACTGGATGATAATATCCCAGTGTCCTCTGTGTGAACAGGATGATGAGATCCCAGTGTCCTCTGTGTGGACTGGATGATGAAATCCCAGTGTCCTCTGTGTAAACTGGATGATGAGATCCCAGTGTCCTCTGTGTGGACTGGATGATCAGATCCCAGTGTACTCTGTGTGTACAGGATGATGAGATACCAGTGTCCTCTGTGTGGACTGGATGATGAGATCCCAGTGACCTCTGTGTGGAAATGATGAGATCCCAATGACCTCTGTGTGGACTGGATGATGAGATCCCAGTGACCTCTGTGTAGACAGGATGATGAGATCCCAGTGACCTCTGTGTAGACAGGATGATGAGATCCCAATGACCTCTGTGTGGACAGGATGATGAGATCCCAATGACCTCTGTGTGGACTGGATGATGAGATCCCAGTTTCCTCTGTGTCGACTGGATAATGAGATCCCAGTGTCCTCTGTGTGGACAGGATGATGAGATCCCAGTGACCGCTGTGTGGACTGGATGATGAAATCTCAGTGTTCTCTGTGTGGACTGGATGATGAGATCCCAGTGTCCTCTGTGTGTACAGGATGATGAGATTACAGTGTCCTCTATGTGGACTGGATGATAAGATCCCAGTGTCCTCTGTGTGGAGTGGATGATGAGATCCCAGTGTCCTCTGTTTATATAGGATGATGAGATCCCAGTGTCCTCTGTGTGGACTGGATGATGAGATCCCAGTGACCTCTGTGTATATATGATGATTAGATCCCAGTGTACGCTGTGTAGATAGGGTGATGAGACCCCAGTGTCCTCTGTGTAGACTGGATGATGAGATCCCAGTGTCTTCTGTGTGGACTGGATGATGAGATGCCAGTGTCCTCTTTGTGGACTGGATGATGAGATCCAAGTGTCCTCTGTGTGGACAGGATGATGAGATCCCAGTGACCTCTGTGTATATATGATGATTAGATCCCAGTGTACTCTGTGTAGACAGGATGATGAGACCCCAGTGTCCTCTGTGTAGATTGGATGATGAGATCCCAGTGTCTTCTGTGTGGACTGGATGATGAGATGCCAGTGTCCTCTTTGTGGACTAGATGATGAGATCCAAGTGTCCTATGTTTATGTAGAATGATGAGAACCCAGTGACCTCTGTGTGGACAGGATGATGAGATCCCAGTGACCTCTGTGTATATAGGATGATGAGATCCCAGTGTCCTCTGTGTGGACTGGATGATGAGATCCCAGTGTCCTCTGTGTGTAAAGGATGATGAGATCCCAGTGTCCTCTGTGTGGACTGGATGATGAGATCCCAGTGTCCTCTGTGTGTACAGGATGATGAGATCCCAGTGTCCTCTGTGTGGACTGGATGATGAGATCCCAGTGTCCTCTGTGTGGACAGGATTATGAGATCCCAGTGTCCTCTGTGTGGAAGATGATGAGATACCAGTGTCCTCTGTGAGTACAGGATGATGAGATCCTAGTGTCCTCTTTGTGGACTGGATGATGAGATCCCAGTGTCCTCTGTGTATATAGGATGATGAGATCCCATGTCCTCTGTGTAGACAGGATGATGAGATCCCAGTATCCTTTGTGTAGACAGGATGATGAGATCCCAGTGTCCTCTGTGTGGACAGGATGATGAGATCCCAGTGACCTCTGTATATATAGGATGATGAGATCCCAGTGTCCTCTGTGTGGACAGGATGATGCGATCTCAGTGTCCTCTGTGTGGACAGGATGATGAGATCCCAGTGTCCTCTGTGTGGACAGGATGATGAGATCCCAGTGTCCTCTGTGTGGACAGGATGATGAGATCCCAGTGTCCTCTGTGTGGACAGAATGATGAGATCCCAGTGTCCTCTGTGTGGACAGGATGATGAGATCTCAGTGACCTCTGTATATAGGATGATGAGATCCCATGTCCTCTGTGTGGACTGGATGATGAGATCCTAGTGTCCTCTTTGTGGACTAGATGATGAGATCCCAGTGTCCTCTGTGTATATAGGATGATGAGATCTCATGTCCTCTGTGTAGACAGGATGATGAGATCCCAGTATCCTTTGTGTAGATAGGATGATGAGATCCCAGTGTCCTCTTTGTGGACAGGATGATGAGATCCCAGTGACCTCTGTGTATATAGGATGATAAAATCCCATGTCCTCTGTGTAGGCAGGATGATTAGATCTCAGTGTCCTCTGTGTGAACTGGATGTTGAGATCTCAGTGACCTCTGTGTGGACAGGATGATGAGATCCCAGTGTCCTCTGTGTGGAGGATGATGAGATTCCAGTGTCCTCTGTGTGTATAGGATGATGAGATCCTAGTGTCCTCTTTGTGGACTGGATGATGAGATCCCAGTGTCCTCTGTGTATATAGGATGATGAGATCCCATGTCCTCTGTGTAGACAGGATGATGAGATCCCAGTATCCTTTGTGTAGACAGGATGATAAGATCCCAGTGTCCTCTGTGTGGACAGGATGATGAGATCCCAGTGACCTCTGTATATATAGGATGATGAGATCCCAGTGTCCTCTGTGTGGACTGGATGATGAGATCTCAGTGTCCTCTGTGTGGACTGGATGATGAGATCCCAGTGTCCTCTGTGTGGACAGGATGATGAGATCCCAGTGTCCTCTGTGTGGACAGGATGATGAGATCACAGTGTCCTCTGTGTGGACAGGATGATGAGATCTCAGTGACCTCTGTATATAGGATGATGAGATCCCATGTCCTCTGTGTGGACTGGATGATGAGATCCTAGTGTCCTCTTTGTGGACTAGATGATGAGATCCCAGTGTCCTCTGTGTAAATAGGATGATGAGATCCCATGTCCTCTGTGTAGACAGGATGATGAGATCCCAGTATCCTTTGTGTAGATAGGATGATGAGATCCCAGTGTCCTCTTTGTGGACAGGATGATGAGATCCCAGTGACCTCTGTGTATATAGGATGATGAGATCCCATGTCCTCTGTGTAGGCAGGATGATTAGATCTCAGTGTCCTCTGTGTGGACTGGATGTTGAGATCTCAGTGACCTCTGTGTGGACAGGATGATGAGATCCCAGTGTCCTCTGTGTGGACAGGATGATGAGATCCCAGTGACCTCTGTGTATATAGGATGATGAGATCTTAGTGTCCTCTGTGTAGACAAGATGATGAGATCTCAGTGACCTCTGTGTATATAGGATGATGAGATCCCATGTCCTCCGTGTAGACAGGATGATTAGATCCCAGTATCCTTTGTGTAGACAGGATGATGAGATCCCAGTGTCCTCTGTGTGGACAGGATGATGAGATCCCAGTGACCTCTGTATATATAGGATGATGAGATCCCAGTGTCCTCTGTGTGGACAGGATGATGCGATCTCAGTGTCCTCTGTGTGGACAGGATGATGAGATCCCAGTGTCCTCTGTGTGGACAGGATGATGAGATCCCAGTGTCCTCTGTGTGGACAGGATGATGAGATCCCAGTGTCCTCTGTGTGGACAGAATGATGAGATCCCAGTGTCCTCTGTGTGGACAGGATGATGAGATCTCAGTGACCTCTGTATATAGGATGATGAGATCCCATGTCCTCTGTGTGGACTGGATGATGAGATCCTAGTGTCCTCTTTGTGGACTAGATGATGAGATCCCAGTGTCCTCTGTGTATATAGGATGATGAGATCCCATGTCCTCTGTGTAGACAGGATGATGAGATCCCAGTATCCTTTGTGTAGATAGGATGATGAGATCCCAGTGTCCTCTTTGTGGACAGGATGATGAGATCCCAGTGACCTCTGTGTATATAGGATGATGAGATCCCATGTCCTCTGTGTAGGCAGGATGATTAGATCTCAGTGTCCTCTGTGTGGACTGGATGTTGAGATCTCAGTGACCTCTGTGTGGACAGGATGATGAGATCCCAGTGTCCTCTGTGTGGACAGGATCATGAGATCCCAGTGTCCTCTGTGTGGAGGATGATGAGATCCCAGTGACCACTGTATATTTTAGGATGATGAGATCCCAGTGTCCTCTGTGTAGACAGGATGATGAGATCCCAGTATCCTTTGTGTAGACAGGATGATGAGATCCCAGTGTCCTCTGTGTGGACAGGATGATGAGATCCCAGTGACCTCTGTATATATAGGATGATGAGATCCCAGTGTCCTCTGTGTGGACAGGATGATGCGATCTCAGTGTCCTCTGTGTGGACAGGATGATGAGATCCCAGTGTCCTCTGTGTAAACAGGATGATGAGATCCCAGTGTCCTCTGTGTGGACAGGATGATGAGATTCCAGTGTCCTCTGTGTGGACAGGATGATGAGATCCCAGTGTCCTCTGTGTGGACTGGATGATGAGATCTCAGTGACCTCTGTATATAGGATGATGAGATCCCATGTCCTCTGTGTGGACTGGATGATAAGATCCTAGTGTCCTCTTTGTGGACTAGATGATGAGATCCCAGTGTCCTCTGTGTATATAGGATGATGAGATCATATGTCCTCTGTGTAGACAGGATGATGAGATCCCAGTATCCTTTGTGTAGATAGGATGATTAGATCCCAGTGTCCTCTTTGTGGACAGGATGATGAGATCCCAGTGACCTCTGTGTAGGCAGGATGATTAGATCTCAGTGTCCTCTGTGTGGACTGGATGTTGAGATCTCAGTGACCTCTGTGTGGACAGGATGATGAGATCCCAGTGTCCTCTGTGTGGACAGGATGATGAGATCCCAGTGACCTCTGTGTATATAGGATGATGAGATCCCAGTGTCCTCTGTGTAGACAGGATGATGAGATCTCAGTGACCTCTGTGTATATAGGATGATGAGATCCCATGTCCTCCGTGTAGACAGGATGATTAGATCCCAGTATCCTCTGTGTAGACAGGATGATGAGATCCCAGTGTCCTCTGTGTAGACAGGATGATGAGATCTCAGTGACCTCTGTGTATATAGGATGATGAGATCCCATGTCCTCCGTGTAGACAGGATGATTAGATCCCAGTATCCTTTGTGTAGACAGGATGATGAGATCTCAGTGTCCTCTGTGTGGACTGGATGTTGAGATCCCAGTGACCTCTGTGTATATAGGATGATGAGATCCCAGTGTCCTCTGTGTGGACTGGATGATGAGATCCCAGTGACCTCTGTGTATATAGGATGATGAGATCCCAGTATCCTTTGTGTATATAGGATGATGAGATCCCATGTCCTCCGTGTGGACAGGATGATGAGATCCCAGTGACCTCTGTGTATATAGGATGATGAGATCCGAGTGTCCTCTGTGTGGACTGGATGATGAGATCCCAGTGTCCTCTGTGTGGACAGGATGATGAGATCCCAGTGTCCTCTGTGTGGACAGAATGATGAGATCCCAGTGTCCTCTGTGTGGACAGGATGATGAGATCTCAGTGACCTCTGTATATAGGATGATGAGATCCCATGTCCTCTGTGTGGACTGGATGATGAGATCCTAGTGTCCTCTTTGTGGACTAGATGATGAGATCCCAGTGTCCTCTGTGTATATAGGATGATGAGATCTCATGTCCTCTGTGTAGACAGGATGATGAGATCCCAGTATCCTTTGTGTAGATAGGATGATGAGATCCCAGTGTCCTCTTTGTGGACAGGATGATGAGATCCCAGTGACCTCTGTGTATATAGGATGATAAAATCCCATGTCCTCTGTGTAGGCAGGATGATTAGATCTCAGTGTCCTCTGTGTGAACTGGATGTTGAGATCTCAGTGACCTCTGTGTGGACAGGATGATGAGATCCCAGTGTCCTCTGTGTGGAGGATGATGAGATTCCAGTGTCCTCTGTGTGTATAGGATGATGAGATCCTAGTGTCCTCTTTGTGGACTGGATGATGAGATCCCAGTGTCCTCTGTGTATATAGGATGATGAGATCCCATGTCCTCTGTGTAGACAGGATGATGAGATCCCAGTATCCTTTGTGTAGACAGGATGATAAGATCCCAGTGTCCTCTGTGTGGACAGGATGATGAGATCCCAGTGACCTCTGTATATATAGGATGATGAGATCCCAGTGTCCTCTGTGTGGACTGGATGATGCGATCTCAGTGTCCTCTGTGTGGACTGGATGATGAGATCCCAGTGTCCTCTGTGTGGACAGGATGATGAGATCCCAGTGTCCTCTGTGTGGACAGGATGATGAGATCACAGTGTCCTCTGTGTGGACAGGATGATGAGATCTCAGTGACCTCTGTATATAGGATGATGAGATCCCATGTCCTCTGTGTGGACTGGATGATGAGATCCTAGTGTCCTCTTTGTGGACTAGATGATGAGATCCCAGTGTCCTCTGTGTAAATAGGATGATGAGATCCCATGTCCTCTGTGTAGACAGGATGATGAGATCCCAGTATCCTTTGTGTAGATAGGATGATGAGATCCCAGTGTCCTCTTTGTGGACAGGATGATGAGATCCCAGTGACCTCTGTTTATATAGGATGATGAGATCCCATGTCCTCTGTGTAGGCAGGATGATTAGATCTCAGTGTCCTCTGTGTGGACTGGATGTTGAGATCTCAGTGACCTCTGTGTGGACAGGATGATGAGATCCCAGTGTCCTCTGTGTGGACAGGATGATGAGATCCCAGTGACCTCTGTGTATATAGGATGATGAGATCTTAGTGTCCTCTGTGTAGACAAGATGATGAGATCTCAGTGACCTCTGTGTATATAGGATGATGAGATCCCATGTCCTCCGTGTAGACAGGATGATTAGATCCCAGTATCCTTTGTGTAGACAGGATGATGAGATCCCAGTGTCCTCTGTGTGGACAGGATGATGAGATCCCAGTGACCTCTGTATATATAGGATGATGAGATCCCAGTGTCCTCTGTGTGGACAGGATGATGCGATCTCAGTGTCCTCTGTGTGGACAGGATGATGAGATCCCAGTGTCCTCTGTGTGGACAGGATGATGAGATCCTAGTGTCCTCTGTGTGGACAGGATGATGAGATCCCAGTGTCCTCTGTGTGGACAGAATGATGAGATCCCAGTGTCCTCTGTGTGGACAGGATGATGAGATCTCAGTGACCTCTGTATATAGGATGATGAGATCCCATGTCCTCTGTGTGGACTGGATGATGAGATCCTAGTGTCCTCTTTGTGGACTAGATGATGAGATCCCAGTGTCCTCTGTGTATATAGGATGATGAGATCCCATGTCCTCTGTGTAGACAGGATGATGAGATCCCAGTATCCTTTGTGTAGATAGGATGATGAGATCCCAGTGTCCTCTTTGTGGACAGGATGATGAGATCCCAGTGACCTCTGTGTATATAGGATGATGAGATCCCATGTCCTCTGTGTAGGCAGGATGATTAGATCTCAGTGTCCTCTGTGTGGACTGGATGTTGAGATCTCAGTGACCTCTGTGTGGACAGGATGATGAGATCCCAGTGTCCTCTGTGTGGACAGGATTATGAGATCCCAGTGTCCTCTGTGTGGAGGATGATGAGATCCCAGTGACCACTGTATATTTTAGGATGATGAGATCCCAGTGTCCTCTGTGTAGACAGGATGATGAGATCCCAGTATCCTTTGTGTAGACAGGATGATGAGATCCCAGTGTCCTCTGTGTGGACAGGATGATGAGATCCCAGTGACCTCTGTATATATAGGATGATGAGATCCCAGTGTCCTCTGTGTGGACAGGATGATGCGATATCAGTGTCCTCTGTGTGGACAGGATGATGAGATCCCAGTGTCCTCTGTGTAAACAGGATGATGAGATCCCAGTGTCCTCTGTGTGGACAGGATGATGAGATTCCAGTGTCCTCTGTGTGGACAGGATGATGAGATCCCAGTGTCCTCTGTGTGGACTGGATGATGAGATCTCAGTGACCTCTGTATATAGGATGATGAGATCCCATGTCCTCTGTGTGGACTGGATGATAAGATCCTAGTGTCCTCTTTGTGGACTAGATGATGAGATCCCAGTGTCCTCTGTGTATATAGGATGATGAGATCATATGTCCTCTGTGTAGACAGGATGATGAGATCCCAGTATCCTTTGTGTAGATAGGATGATTAGATCCCAGTGTCCTCTTTGTGGACAGGATGATGAGATCCCAGTGACCTCTGTGTAGGCAGGATGATTAGATCTCAGTGTCCTCTGTGTGGACTGGATGTTGAGATCTCAGTGACCTCTGTGTGGACAGGATGATGAGATCCCAGTGTCCTCTGTGTAGACAGGATGATGAGATCTCAGTGACCTCTGTGTATATAGGATGATGAGATCCCATGTCCTCCGTGTAGACAGGATGATTAGATCCCAGTATCCTCTGTGTAGACAGGATGATGAGATCCCAGTGTCCTCTGTGTAGACAGGATGATGAGATCTCAGTGACCTCTGTGTATATAGGATGATGAGATCCCATGTCCTCCGTGTAGACAGGATGATTAGATCCCAGTATCCTTTGTGTAGACAGGATGATGAGATCTCAGTGTCCTCTGTGTGGACTGGATGTTGAGATCCCAGTGACCTCTGTGTATATAGGATGATGAGATCCCAGTGTCCTCTGTGTGGACTGGATGATGAGATCCCAGTGACCTCTGTGTATATAGGATGATGAGATCCCAGTATCCTTTGTGTATATAGGATGATGAGATCCCATGTCCTCCGTGTGGACAGGATGATGAGATCCCAGTGACCTCTGTGTATATAGGATGATGAGATCCGAGTGTCCTCTGTGTGGACTGGATGATGAGATCCCAGTGTCCTCTGTGTGGACAGGATGATGAGATCCCAGTGTCCTCTGTGTGGACAGAATGATGAGATCCCAGTGTCCTCTGTGTGGACAGGATGATGAGATCTCAGTGACCTCTGTATATAGGATGATGAGATCCCATGTCCTCTGTGTGGACTGGATGATGAGATCCTAGTGTCCTCTTTGTGGACTAGATGATGAGATCCCAGTGTCCTCTGTGTATATAGGATGATGAGATCTCATGTCCTCTGTGTAGACAGGATGATGAGATCCCAGTATCCTTTGTGTAGATAGGATGATGAGATCCCAGTGTCCTCTTTGTGGACAGGATGATGAGATCCCAGTGACCTCTGTGTATATAGGATGATAAAATCCCATGTCCTCTGTGTAGGCAGGATGATTAGATCTCAGTGTCCTCTGTGTGAACTGGATGTTGAGATCTCAGTGACCTCTGTGTGGACAGGATGATGAGATCCCAGTGTCCTCTGTGTGGAGGATGATGAGATTCCAGTGTCCTCTGTGTGTATAGGATGATGAGATCCTAGTGTCCTCTTTGTGGACTGGATGATGAGATCCCAGTGTCCTCTGTGTATATAGGATGATGAGATCCCATGTCCTCTGTGTAGACAGGATGATGAGATCCCAGTATCCTTTGTGTAGACAGGATGATAAGATCCCAGTGTCCTCTGTGTGGACAGGATGATGAGATCCCAGTGACCTCTGTATATATAGGATGATGAGATCCCAGTGTCCTCTGTGTGGACTGGATGATGCGATCTCAGTGTCCTCTGTGTGGACTGGATGATGAGATCCCAGTGTCCTCTGTGTGGACAGGATGATGAGATCCCAGTGTCCTCTGTGTGGACAGGATGATGAGATCCCAGTGTCCTCTGTGTGGACAGGATGATGAGATCTCAGTGACCTCTGTATATAGGATGATGAGATCCCATGTCCTCTGTGTGGACTGGATGATGAGATCCTAGTGTCCTCTTTGTGGACTAGATGATGAGATCCCAGTGTCCTCTGTGTAAATAGGATGATGAGATCCCATGTCCTCTGTGTAGACAGGATGATGAGATCCCAGTATCCTTTGTGTAGATAGGATGATGAGATCCCAGTGTCCTCTTTGTGGACAGGATGATGAGATCCCAGTGACCTCTGTGTATATAGGATGATGAGATCCCATGTCCTCTGTGTAGGCAGGATGATTAGATCTCAGTGTCCTCTGTGTGGACTGGATGTTGAGATCTCAGTGACCTCTGTGTGGACAGGATGATGAGATCCCAGTGTCCTCTGTGTGGACAGGATGATGAGATCCCAGTGACCTCTGTGTATATAGGATGATGAGATCTTAGTGTCCTCTGTGTAGACAAGATGATGAGATCTCAGTGACCTCTGTGTATATAGGATGATGAGATCCCATGTCCTCCGTGTAGACAGGATGATTAGATCCCAGTATCCTTTGTGTAGACAGGATGATGAGATCCCAGTGTCCTCTGTGTGGACAGGATGATGAGATCCCAGTGACCTCTGTATATATAGGATGATGAGATCCCAGTGTCCTCTGTGTGGACAGGATGATGCGATCTCAGTGTCCTCTGTGTGGACAGGATGATGAGATCCCAGTGTCCTCTGTGTGGACAGGATGATGAGATCCTAGTGTCCTCTGTGTGGACAGGATGATGAGATCCCAGTGTCCTCTGTGTGGACAGAATGATGAGATCCCAGTGTCCTCTGTGTGGACAGGATGATGAGATCTCAGTGACCTCTGTATATAGGATGATGAGATCCCATGTCCTCTGTGTGGACTGGATGATGAGATCCTAGTGTCCTCTTTGTGGACTAGATGATGAGATCCCAGTGTCCTCTGTGTATATAGGATGATGAGATCCCATGTCCTCTGTGTAGACAGGATGATGAGATCCCAGTATCCTTTGTGTAGATAGGATGATGAGATCCCAGTGTCCTCTTTGTGGACAGGATGATGAGATCCCAGTGACCTCTGTGTATATAGGATGATGAGATCCCATGTCCTCTGTGTAGGCAGGATGATTAGATCTCAGTGTCCTCTGTGTGGACTGGATGTTGAGATCTCAGTGACCTCTGTGTGGACAGGATGATGAGATCCCAGTGTCCTCTGTGTGGACAGGATTATGAGATCCCAGTGTCCTCTGTGTGGAGGATGATGAGATCCCAGTGACCACTGTATATTTTAGGATGATGAGATCCCAGTGTCCTCTGTGTAGACAGGATGATGAGATCCCAGTATCCTTTGTGTAGACAGGATGATGAGATCCCAGTGTCCTCTGTGTGGACAGGATGATGAGATCCCAGTGACCTCTGTATATATAGGATGATGAGATCCCAGTGTCCTCTGTGTGGACAGGATGATGCGATATCAGTGTCCTCTGTGTGGACAGGATGATGAGATCCCAGTGTCCTCTGTGTAAACAGGATGATGAGATCCCAGTGTCCTCTGTGTGGACAGGATGATGAGATTCCAGTGTCCTCTGTGTGGACAGGATGATGAGATCCCAGTGTCCTCTGTGTGGACTGGATGATGAGATCTCAGTGACCTCTGTATATAGGATGATGAGATCCCATGTCCTCTGTGTGGACTGGATGATAAGATCCTAGTGTCCTCTTTGTGGACTAGATGATGAGATCCCAGTGTCCTCTGTGTATATAGGATGATGAGATCATATGTCCTCTGTGTAGACAGGATGATGAGATCCCAGTATCCTTTGTGTAGATAGGATGATTAGATCCCAGTGTCCTCTTTGTGGACAGGATGATGAGATCCCAGTGACCTCTGTGTAGGCAGGATGATTAGATCTCAGTGTCCTCTGTGTGGACTGGATGTTGAGATCTCAGTGACCTCTGTGTGGACAGGATGATGAGATCCCAGTGTCCTCTGTGTGGACAGGATGATGAGATCCCAGTGACCTCTGTGTATATAGGATGATGAGATCCCAGTGTCCTCTGTGTAGACAGGATGATGAGATCTCAGTGACCTCTGTGTATATAGGATGATGAGATCCCATGTCCTCCGTGTAGACAGGATGATTAGATCCCAGTATCCTCTGTGTAGACAGGATGATGAGATCCCAGTTTCCTCTGTGTAGACAGGATGATGAGATCTCAGTGACCTCTGTGTATATAGGATGATGAGATCCCATGTCCTCCGTGTAGACAGGATGATTAGATCCCAGTATCCTTTGTGTAGACAGGATGATGAGATCTCAGTGTCCTCTGTGTGGACTGGATGTTGAGATCCCAGTGACCTCTGTGTATATAGGATGATGAGATCCCAGTGTCCTCTGTGTGGACTGGATGATGAGATCCCAGTGACCTCTGTGTATATAGGATGATGAGATCCCAGTATCCTTTGTGTATATAGGATGATGAGATCCCATGTCCTCCGTGTGGACAGGATGATGAGATCCCAGTGACCTCTGTGTATATAGGATGATGAGATCCGAGTGTCCTCTGTGTGGACTGGATGATGAGATCCCATCTGTATGATTATTTTTCTCCTATTTTTTCCTTTTTTAATTTTCAGTTTTTTCCTGTTTTCTTTCATCTTTTTATGACTGTGAACAGGTAAAGTGAAGAAAGGGATGTGGGGGCCTCCAGAGGGGAGGTCGAGGTGCTGCTAAACAGCCAGCCTCGATGTCCGGTCTACGATTGGCGCCCACCCCAGCACTACAGGAAACAAAATATCTCCATCTCAGCGTTCAGACCAGCGGGGATCAACGTATCAAATTCTCAGATTTTTCTGGATTCGGCTCTAGACATATTGGCAATGTGATCGCCTCCTCTCATCATCTCCTTATCTTCTCCAGAAGTCTGTTCGGACGGGTCTTTACTATCTTAAAAGAAAGCCAATTATTTCCAAACCTGTTTTTAATATTAGTGATATGTTTTGCCGTCCTTTTTGTCCTTCCTGTATATAGTTGACGGCGTGGGCACTCTGGACTGTATATGACATCGTGTCACCAGTCAGACCGTCTTTAATATTGTGATGAAATGACTTTGTGTAGAGGAGACTTGTCCGGGTATTTTAGGGAAATGAGTTATTTTACAACAATGAAGCCCTTAGAGAATAACCAGTGGGTTTTTGTTCCTATTGTCCTTTCACTGTAGGTGCTTTACTGCATGTAATTCGGGGAGTAGTAGTAGTACAGGCCCCAGCACTTCATAGATGGAGCCAATAATCTTCTGGGGAGATGGTGCGGAGGTGACGCGTCCCCGTGCAGACTCGGGCTTTGTTCAGGGATGTTTCTATTGTCCTATTTGGGTATTGTTGTGTCAGTGGCATGCTGTGGCTTCGCTTTCACATTCTTCATTTGTGTCTGAGTCGTCTGAATTGACCAGTGGGGATATCCAGTAACCATCGGGGGGACGGCAGCTTGAAGAAAGAGTCCAGCTGGTTTATGAGAAGTGTTACTCACTAGTTTATGGCTGATGTTTTTAATTGTCAAATCTAACAACTCTATTTGTGACTCGCTTGTGTTAGTCGTGAATTTCAGATTTCTCTCATTATTATTGATTTGTTATAAAAAGGTATTCAAAATATCTTCTGTGTCTTGCCAGATAAATATGATGTCGTCTATATTACTACTTATATCCCTTATATATCCCTTATATTACTCATTGTATCCCTTATATTACTCATTGTATCCCTTATACATCCCTTATATATCCCTTATATTACTCCTTATATCCCTTATATATCCCTTATATTACTCATTGTATCCCTTATTACTCCTTATATCCCTTATACACTGCGTGCAGAATTATTAGGCAAATGAGTATTTGGACCACATCATCCTCTTTATGCATGTTGTCTTACTCCAAGCTGTATAGGCTCGAAAGCCTACTACCAATTAAGCATATTAGGTGATGTGCATCTCTGTAATGAGAAGGGGTGTGGTCTAATGACATCAACACCCTATATCAGGTGTGCATAATTATTAGGCAACTTCCTTTCCTTTGGCAAAATGGGTCAAAAGAAGGACTTGACAGGCTCAGAAAAGTCAAAAATAGTGAGATATCTTGCAGAGGGATGCAGCACTCTTAAAATTGCAAAGCTTCTGAAGCGTGATCATCGAACAATCAAGCGTTTCATTCAAAATAGTCAACAGGGTCGCAAGAAGCGTGTGGAAAAACCAAGGCGCAAAATAACTGCCCATGAACTGAGAAAAGTCAAGCGTGCAGCTGCCAAGATGCCACTTGCCACCAGTTTGGCCATATTTCAGAGCTGCAACATCACTGGAGTGCCCAAAAGCACAAGGTGTGCAATACTCAGAGACATGGCCAAGGTAAGAAAGGCTGAAAGACGACCACCACTCAACAAGACACACAAGCTGAAACGTCAAGACTGGGCCAAGAAATATCTCAAGACTGATTTTTCTAAGGTTTTATGGACGGATGAAATGAGAGTGAGTCTTGATGGGCCAGATGGATGGGCCCGTGGCTGGATTGGTAAAGGGCAGAGAGCTCCAGTCCGACTCAGACGGCAGCAAGGTGGAGGTGGAGTACTGGTTTGGGCTGGTATCATCAAAGATGAGCTTGTGGGGCCTTTTCGGGTTGAGGATGGAGTCAAGCTCAACTCCCAGTCCTACTGCCAGTTTCTGGAAGACACCTTCTTCAAGCAGTGGTACAGGAAGAAGTCTGCATCCTTCAAGAAAAACATGATTTTCATGCAGGACAATGCTCCATCACACGCGTCCAAGTACTCCACAGCGTGGCTGGCAAGAAAGGGTATAAAAGAAGAAAATCTAATGACATGGCCTCCTTGTTCACCTGATCTGAACCCCATTGAGAACCTGTGGTCCATCATCAAATGTGAGATTTACAAGGAGGGAAAACAGTACACCTCTCTGAACAGTGTCTGGGAGGCTGTGGTTGCTGCTGCACGCAATGTTGATGGTGAACAGATCAAAACACTGACAGAATCCATGGATGGCAGGCTTTTGAGTGTCCTTGCAAAGAAAGGTGGCTATATTGGTCACTGATTTGTTTTTGTTTTGTTTTTGAATGTCAGAAATGTATATTTGTGAATGTTGAGATGTTATATTGGTTTCACTGGTAAAAATAAATAATTGAAATGGGTATATATTTGTTTTTTGTTAATTTGCCTAATAATTATGCACAGTAATAGTCACCTGCACACACAGATATCCCCCTAAAATAGCTAAAACTAAAAACAAACTAAAAACTACTTCCAAAAATATTCAGCTTTGATATTAATGAGTTTTTTGGGTTCATTGAGAACATGGTTGTTGTTCAATAATAAAATTAATCCTCAAAAATACAACTTGCCTAATAATTCTGCACTCCCTGTATAAGGGATATAAGGAGTAATATAAGGGATATATAAGGGATATAAGGAGTAATATAAGGGATATATAAGGGATATAAGGAGTAGTGTAAGAGATATATAAGGGATATATAAGGGATATAAGGAGTAATATAAGGGATATATAAGGGGTATAAGGAGTAATGTAAGGGATATATAAGGGATATACAGGGAGTGCAGAATTATTAGGCAAGTTGTATTTTTGAGGATTAATTTTATTATTGAACAACAACCATGTTCTCAATGAACCCAAAAAACTCATTAATATCAAAGCTGAATATTTTTGGAAGTAGTTTTTAGTTTGTTTTTAGTTTTAGCTATTTTAGGGGGATATCTGTGTGTGCAGGTGACTATTACTGTGCATAATTATTAGGCAACTTAACAAAAAAACAAATATATACCCATTTCAATTATTTATTTTTACCAGTGAAACCAATATAACATCTCAACATTCACAAATATACATTTCTGACATCCAAAAACAAAACATAAACAAATCAGTGACCAATACAGCCACCTTTCTTTGCAAGGACACTCAAAAGCCTGCCATCCATGGATTCTGTCAGTGTTTTGATCTGTTCACCATCAACATTGCGTGCAGCAGCAACCACAGCCTCCCAGACACTGTTCAGAGAGGTGTACTTTTTTTTCCTCCTTGTAAATCTCACATTTGATGATGGACCACAGGTTCTCAATGGGGTTCAGATCAGGTGAACAAGGAGGCCATGTCATTAGATTTTCTTCTTTTATACCCTTTCTTGCCAGCCACGCTGTGGAGTACTTGGACGCGTGTGATGGAGCATTGTCCTGCATGAAAATCCTGTTTTTCTTGAAGGATGCAGACTTCTTCCTGTACCACTGCTTGAAGAAGGTGTCTTCCAGAAACTGGCAGTAGGACTGGGAGTTGAGCTTGACTCCATCCTCAACCCGAAAAGGCCCCACAAGCTCATCTTTGATGATACCAGCCCAAACCAGTACTCCACCTCCACCTTGCTGGCGTCTGAGTCGGACTGGAGCTCTCTGCCCTTTACCAATCCAGCCACGGGCCCATCCATCTGGCCCATCAAGACTCACTCTCATTTCATCCGTCCATAAAACCTTAGAAAAATCAGTCTTGAGATATTTCTTGGCCCAGTCTTGACGTTTCAGCTTGTGTGTCTTGTTCAGTGGTGGTCGTCTTTCAGCCTTTCTTACCTTGGCCATGTCTCTGAGTATTGCACACCTTGTGCTTTTGGGCACTACAGTGATGTTGCAGCTCTGAAATATGGCCAAACTGGTGGCAAGTGGCATCTTGGCAGCTGCACGCTTGACTTTTCTCAGTTCATGGGCAGTTATTTTGCGCCTTGGTTTTTCCACACGCTTCTTGCGACCCTGTTGACTATTTTGAATGAAACGCTTGATTGTTCGATGATCACGCTTCAGAAGCTTTGCAATTTTAAGAGTGCTGCATCCCTCTGCAAGATATCTCACTATTTTTGACTTTTCTGAGCCTGTCAAGTCCTTCTTTTGACCCATTTTGCCAAAGGAAAGGAAGTTGCCTAATAATTATGCACACCTGATATAGGGTGTTGATGTCATTAGACCACACCCCTTCTCATTACAGAGATGCACATCACCTAATATGCTTAATTGGTAGTAGGCTTTCGAGCCTATACAGCTTGGAGTAAGACAACATGCATAAAGAGGATGATGTGGTCAAAATACTCATTTGCCTAATAATTCTGCACACAGTGTATAACTCCTTATATCCCTTATATATCCCTTATATCCCTTATATTACTCATTGTATCCCTTATATCTTATATTACTCCTTATATCCCTTATATTACTCCTTATATCCCTTATATATCCCTTATATTACTCCTTATATATCCCTTATATTACTCCTTATATATCCCTTATATTACTCCTTATATACCTTTTATATACCTTATATATCCCTTATATTACTCCTTATATGCCTTATATATCCCTTATATTACCCCTTATATTACTCCTTATATATCCCTTATATTACTCCTTATATCCCTTATATTGCTCTTTATATCCCCCCTCGCTTTTCCTCTGAAAATAGAAAACCATTATTAAGTCCGTCACTTCACACGGGCCCTCGGACCCTATCCTGATAAAGCACCGTCGCGTGGCTGGAAATAACAGACCATACTTCAGTCCAGCCCGTCTCTGTCTCTTTTTTATACCCACATTAATTGTTCCAATGCTCAATTAAAGTAAGCAGAGTTATGGAAATGTCATAATTTCTAATGATGCAGAGTTTGTTGGAAATGTTACTGTTGGTGAAACACTAGGTAATAGTGACCACAATATCATTATATTCCCCCTTCACTATAAGACGCAAACTCTGTCTGGAGAGCAAAAAAGGCTAATTTCCCCGGGTTGAGGGCAGCATTTCAGGGCATAGCCTGGGAGCAGCACCTGTCACATAATAATACAGAGGATAAATGGGAGAGCTTTCAATACAAATTGGGTACCCTATTTTTTGCCCTGTAAGATGCACCTGTCTATAAGACGCACCTAGGTTTTAGAGGAGGAAATTAAGAAAAAACTAATGTTTCGTCAGGTTTAAGCTCAGAGCCCCATTCAGAACCCCAGTGTTAATCAGACTCTAATGTTAATAACACCCCCAATCAGACCTCAAATTAGACCCTCAATGTTAATAAGGCCCCTATTTAGACCTCAGATCAGACTCCCAATCAAACCTTAGATCAGATGCCCAATTTTTATAAGACCCCCAAAGCACATTTCTTGTTAAGCCTGCAGTGTGCTGTGACGCCGCAGAGCGCGGACATCGTCACGCTGTGCGCAGGACACAGCACAACGACCGGCCGAGGCAAACTCGAAGGCGCTGAGTACAGACTAAGGGGGTGCTGCGTTCACCGTTTCCAGGTCCTCCTATACTGATGAGCACTCCCGTAATGGAAGCGCTCATCAGTATATGCCCCATAAGACGCACTTATATTTCCCCCCCACTTTAGAGGGAAAAAAGTGCATCTTATAGGGTGAAAAATACAGTAATTACATTGTAAAAAGGGGACCTGTAGGTAACACAAGTATAAACAGCTAAAATTGTAGCCCGCATGGCTTGTAGCTCCTGTGAAAAGGGCAATGAATGACAATAAAAGGTAATCTGAAAAGTACTAATCCGAGCAGTCAGCTGTAGCCTTTCAAGTTTACAAAGGGATAAATACAATCTGTAAAAAAAGATATAAAATCTGCAAAAATACAAAATAATTGGCAAGTGGTGAGAGAGAGTGAAACAAATCCCCAAATATTCTTTAAGTGTATAAATGATAGAAAAAACTAAGTCAGAGCTGGTAGGTCCCCTAAATAATGGTAATGGGGGGATGGTCACTGAAGGTAAGGTTCAGGCAGAGTAACTAAATGGGTTCTTTAGCCCTGTATACAGAAAAGAAGAGAAAGGAGCTGATATTGGTGGTGCCAGTGATGAGGAGTAGGGATGAGTGAACCCAGTTTGTATCGAAATTACTGTGCCCGGGTACCCGGACATTGGCGTGTTCAGATTTTAAATAAAGCTTGTTGAAAGGCTGAGTGACTGAGCTGTGGGCCCTTGGAAGCTAGAACAGTCAGGCCTAGTATTGTGATTGGCCGGCGTACCATGTGACCATTCTGCTCGGACTAGTGTAGGGACAGGACGCTGCTGCATTGAGGGGCAGTGTTAGGGTTTTATTGTTTTTGATAAATCTGTGGGTGACCTGTAGGCATTTTTATGGGTGCAATCCAACACCTTGACACCAGTGACACAGAAATACAATCCTTAATCGGCCTGTTAAGTCTGTGTGTGACCTAAAGCCATTTTCGGGGTTTAATCTCCACATTTGCATCCGACTTACTGTAATAGGAAAGTTAATCATTCTGTTAATTGTGTCGGTGACAGAAGACCTTTTTGGGGGGACAGATACCCCTCATCTACATCTATGACACAGAAATACAATTGTTCCTCTGTCAGACAATTTTTTGGTTTAATCATATAGGGGAAGTGGTCGTGGTACTGGAGCTCCTGCTGCAGGGAGAGGACGTGGTCGATCCGTGCCAGCTACGCGCCCAAATGAAACACCTTCCCCCGGTGCACGCAGGTGACAGGACGTTCTGCGCCATACTGTATGCCTGAATACCGCTCTATGAATGGTGAGGCCAGAACAAGTACAGGCGGTAGTAGATTGGGTGGCTGACAGTGCCTGCAGGTCCTTCACATTGTCTCCCACCAGCGGCCCACGGGCATCCGTCTTCCACCTCAACCCCTACACATCAGCCAAGCAGTCTGAGCCCCAAGTCATGCAGCAGTCTCTTCTGCTTTCTGATGACTCTGCTGGCGGGGTTTCCGTGGGCCATCCACATAGCCCTGCCCCAGAAGTGACAGAGATTGAGTGCACCGATGCCCAACCACTTATGTTTGAGGATGAGGACGTGGGAGGACCACCGCAGCACGTCTCGGATGACGAAACACAGGTGTCAACTGCTGGGGCTTTCTGCAGTGTGCAGACCGGCCAGGAGGGCAGGGGTGAAGACTGGGTGGAAGATGATGTGGAGGAGGATGAGGTCCTAGACCCCACATGGCATCCAGGTCATGCCAGTGACATGCAGTTCGGAGGAAGAGGTAGGGGTCACGCAGCGCCAGGGCGCAGTGTGCAAATCCATAGCCAGTACGTCTGCTACTGCCCACCGCGCTGAGCGACAGAGCACACCAAAGCCAGTGCAAAAGAGTTCCCTGGCGTGGCAGTTCTTTAGGCAGCGTACTGACAACACGAGTGGTTTGCACGCTGTGCAGTCAGAGCCTGAAGCGAGGCATAAACGTTCTCAACCTGAGCACAACCTGCATGACCAGGCATCTAACCACAAAGCACGAGCTGCAGTGGAGAAGACTCCTCAAGAACCACAAAAGATCTGAGGCTTGTGGGGATTCGCTCTGGTAGGCAGGGTGAGCGGACACAGTACAGAAGTACACACCAGTTCTGCACCAGTATTCAGTGTTCATTCACACAGGGCAGGTTAACAAAAACAAACAAAGTCACCATAGGTTTTAAGTCCTGATGTTCAGTTCACACTGTGCCGTGGGTACTGCGTAAGAAGTTAAAGTCCTGGTGTTCACACCGTGCCGTGGGTACCGCGTAAGAAGTTAAAGTGTTGCAGCCTCTGGTGTGTATATGTAAAGACAGATCATGTGACACTTAAATTGCACACAGGTGACATCATCTCACTAATCATGTGACTTCTGAAGGTAATTGGTTGCACCACAGCTTTTTATGGGCTTCATAACAAAGGGGATGAATACATACGCACAGGACAATTTTCTGTTTTCTATTTCTAAACAATAGTTTTATTTATATATTTTTCTAATTTCACTTCACCGACTTAGACTATTGTGTTCTGATCCATCACATAGAATTCAGATAAACAAAACCTTGAACAGAAGGCTGTAATGTAACAAAATAAGCAAAAAGTCAAGGGGGTGAATACATTTGGAAGGTACTGTATATACAGTGATGCAAATAAGTATTTCATCCCTTTACAAGTGATTAATTAATTAGAGCCCATAGTCTCACTGCTCTTACAGTAAAGAGTCCATAGTCTCACTGCTCTTACAGTAAAGAGTCCATAGTCTCACTGCTCTTACAGTAAAGAGTCCATAGTCTCACTGCTCTTACAGTAAAGAGTCCATAGTCTCACTGCTCTTACAGTAAAGAGTCCATAGTCTCACTGCTCTTACAGTAAAGAGTCCATAGTCTCACTGCTCTTACAGTAAAGAGTCCATAGTCTCACTGCTCTTACAGTAAAGAGTCCATAGTCTCACTGCTCTTACAGTAAAGAGTCCATAGTCTCACTGCTCTTACAGTAAAGAGTCCATAGTCTCACTGCTCTTACAGTAAAGAGTCCATAGTCTCACTCCTCTTACCGTAAAGAGTCCATAGTCTGACTGCTCTTACAGTAAAGAGTCCATAGTCTCACTGCTCTTACAGTAAAGAGTCCATAGTCTCACTGCTCTTACAGTAAAGAGTCCATAGTCTCACTGCTCTTACAGTAAAGAGTCCATAGTCTCACTGCTCTTACAGTAAAGAGTTCAAAGTCTCACTGCTCTTACAGTAAAGAGTCCATAGTCTCACTGCTCTTACAGTAAAGAGTCCATAGTCTCACTGCTCTTACAGTAAAGAATCCATAGTCTCACTGCTCTTACAGTAAAGAGTCCATAGTCTCACTGCTCTTACAGTAAAGAGTCCATAGTCTCACTGCTCTTACAGTAAAGAGTCCATAGTCTCACTGCTCTTACAGTAAAGAGTCCATAGTCTCACTGCTCTTACAGTAAAGAGTCCATAGTCTCACTGCTCTTACAGTAAAGAGTCCATAGTCTCACTGCTCTTACAGTAAAGAGTCCATAGTCTCACTGCTCTTACAGTAAAGAGTCCATAGTCTCACTGCTCTTACAGTATAGAGTCCATAGTCTCACTGCTCTTACAGTAAAGAGTCCATAGTCTCACTGCTCTTACAGTAAAGAGTCCATAGTCTCACTGCTCTTACAGTAAAGAGTCCATAGTCTCACTGCTCTTACAGTAAAGAATCCATAGTCTCACTGCTCTTACAGTAAAGAGTCCATAGTCTCACTGCTCTTACAGTAAAGAGTCCATAGTCTCACTGCTCTTACAGTAAAGAGTCCATAGTCTCACTGCTCTTACAGTAAAGAGTCCATAGTCTCACTGCTCTTACAGTAAAGAGTTCAAAGTCTCACTGCTCTTACAGTAAAGAGTCCATAGTCTCACTGCTCTTACAGTAAAGAGTCCATAGTCTCACTGCTCTTACAGTAAAGAATCCATAGTCTCACTGCTCTTACAGTATAGAGTCCATAGTCTCACTGCTCTTACAGTAAAGAATCCATAGTCTCACTGCTCTTACAGTACAGAGTCCATAGTCTCACTGCTCTTACAGTAAAGAGTCCATAGTCTCACTGCTCTTACAATAAAGTCCATAGTCTCACTGCTCTTACAGTAAAGAGTCCATAGTCTCACTGCTCTTACAGTAAAGAGTCCATAGTCTCACTGCTCTTACAGTAAAGAGTCCATAGTCTCACTGCTCTTACAGTATAGAGTCCATAGTCTCACTGCTCTTACAGTAAAGAATCCATAGTCTCACTGCTCTTACAGTAAAGAGTCCATAGTCTCACTGCTCTTACAGTAAAGAGTCCATAGTCTCACTGCTCTTACAGTAAAGAGTCCATAGTCTCACTGCTCTTACAGTATAGAGTCCATAGTTTCACTGCTCTTACAATAAAGAGTCCATAGTCTCACTGCTCTTACAGTAAAGAGTCCATAGTCTCACTGCTCTTACAGTAAAGAGTCCATAGTCTCACTGCTCTTACAGTATAGAGTCCATAGTCTCACTGCTCTTACAATAAAGAGTCCATAGTCTCACTGCTCTTACAGTATAGAGTCCATAGTCTCACTGCTCTTACAATAAAGAGTCCATAGTCTCACTGCTCTTACAGTAAAGAGTCCATAGTCTCACCGCTCTTACAGTATAGAGTCCATAGTCTCACTGCTCTTACAGTAAAGAGTCCATAGTCTCACTGCTCTTACAGTAAAGAGTCCATAGTCTCACTGCTCTTACAGTATAGAGTCCATAGTCTCACTGCTCTTACAATAAAGAGTCCATAGTCTCACTGCTCTTACAGTATAGAGTCCATAGTCTCACCGCTCTTACAATAAAGAGTCCATAGTCTCACTGCTCTTACAGTAAAGAGTCCATAGTCTCACCGCTCTTACAGTATAGAGTCCATAGTCTCACCGCTCTTACAGTAAAGAGTCCATAGTCTCACTGCTCTTACAGTAAAGAGTCCATAGTCTCACCGCTCTTACAGTATAGAGTCCATAGTCTCACTGCTCTTACAATAAAGAGTCCATAGTCTCACTGCTCTTACAGTATAGAGTCCATAGTCTCACTGCTCTTACAATAAAGAGTCCATAGTCTCACTGCTCTTACAGTATAGAGTCCATAGTCTCACTGCTCTTACAATAAAGAGTCTATAGTCTCACTGCTCTTACAGTAAAGAGTCCATAGTCTCACCGCTCTTACAGTAAAGAGTCCATAGTCTCACTGCTCTTACAGTAAAGAGTCCATAGTCTCACTGCTCTTACAGTAGTCCATAGTCTCACTGCTCTTACAGTAAAGAGTCCATAGTCTCACTGCTCTTACAGTAAAGAGTCCATAGTCTCACTGCTCTTACAGTAGTCCATAGTCTCACTGCTCTTACAGTAAAGAGTCCATAGTCTCACTGCTCTTACAGTATAGAGTCCCATAGTCTCACTGCTCTTACCGTAAAGAGTCCATAGTCTCACTGCTCTTACAGTAAAGAGTCCATAGTCTCACTGCTCTTACAGTAAAGAGTCCATAGTCTCACTGCTCTTACAGTAAAGAGTCCATAGTCTCACTGCTCTTACAGTAAAGAGTCTATAGTCTTACTGCTCTTACAGTAAAGAGTCCATAGTCTCACTGCTCTTACAGTAAAGAGTCCATAGTCTCACTGCTCTTACAGTAAAGAGTCCATAGTCTCACTGCTCTTACAGTAAAGAGTTCCATAGTCTCACTGCTCTTACAGTAAAGAGTCCATAGTCTCACTGCTCTTACAGTAAAGAGTCCATAGTCTCACTGCTCTTACAGTAAAGAGTCCATAGTCTCACTGCTCTTACAGTAAAGAGTCCACAGTCTCACTGTTCTTACAGTAAAGATCCATAGTCTCACTGCTCTTACAGTAAAGAGTCCATAGTCTCACTGCTCTTACAGTATAGAGTCCATAGTCTCACTGCTCTTACAGTATAGAGTCCACAGTCTTACTGCTCTTACAGTAAAGATCCATAGTCTCACTGCTCTTACAGTAAGGAGTCCATAGTCTCACTGACTGACTAGTGATGTGTAAAGTGGTAGGACTATGTTCTCATCACCGCCATCTATGCCCCTTTAGATGCAACCTATAATGTTATTGGCCTTGGCAGCAGTTGCCTGACACTGGTTTCTACAGCTTAGTTTGCTGTTCACTGTGTTTTACCATTTAGTATGTACGGGTGACTTGCATTATTCCTTCCCATGTGCATAACTTTACATTTACAAACGCAAAATACAAATGTGATAGCACACTGCATCCAGCATTCTGCCCTGCCTCCATGCTGGATGAGGCATTGGTGTACATTTTGGCCAAAGCGTAATAAGACACTCACCATGTCAAGGTCGCCTCTATTGAGTGGTCCCTAACACTAGTTCCTACCTGTTTATGGGCCATGACAGCCACACAAAGTCCAGGGAATGCAGGTCAGCATGCACGCCAAGCACACTCTGCTTTTAACCACGTCCGGTGCCATTACAGCTTTCATCGGATCCAGGGATGCAAGTACCAACATGCACGCTGAGCCCACCATATACTTCTCCTGGAGCCAAATGGCTACTGATAGGTTCTATATAAGCAGACTCAGTTTTATAGTGACTTTAAAACCAGCCTCCAGGACAGATTGACTGGTCAGGTGTGCATGACTCCATGGAGATCGCCACGCCTCCAATATATACCACAAAGAAAAAATGTGGGGGGTTGAGTCAGCACAACCTGTATGTGGTGCACATCACTATGGCGAAATACATATACAAACGCAAAATACAAATGTGATAGCACTCTGCAACCAGCATTCTGCCCTGCCTCTATGCTGGATGATGACAAACTTTACATTTGTCAGTGTTAAACCTCATCTGCCACTTATCTGCCCAAGTCTCCAATCTATCCCGATCCATCTGTAGCCGTATACTGTCCTTTGTAGTGTATATATATATATATATATATATATATATATACAGTATACTGTCCTCTGTAGTATATATATTTACAGTATACTGTCCTCTGTAGTATATATATACAGTATACTGTGCTCTTTAGTGTATATACAGTATACTGTCCTCTGTAGTATATATATACAGTATACTGTCCTCTGTAGTATATATACAGTATATTGTCCTCTGTAGTGTGTATATATATATACAGTATACTGTCCTCTTTAGTATATATACAGTATACTGTCCTCTGTAATGTGTATATATATATATATATATGCAGTATACTGCCCTCTGTAGTATATATATACACTATACTGTCCTCTGTAGTGTATATATATACAGTATACTGTCCTCTGTAGTATGTATGCAGTATACTGTCCTCTGTAGTATATATACAGTATACTGTCCTCTGTAGTATATATATATACAGTATATTGTCCTCTGTAGTATATATATACAGTATACTGTCCTCTGTAGTATATATATACAGTATACTGTCCTCTGTAGTATATATACAGTATACTGTCCTCTGAAGTATATATATACAGTATATTGTCCTCTGTAGTATATATATACAGTATACTGTCCTCTGTAGTATGTATATACAGTATATTGTCCTCTGTAGTATATATACAGTATATTGTCCTCTGTAGTGTGTGTAGATATATATATATATATATATATATATATAGTTATAGTACAGACCAAAAGTTTGGACACACCTTCTCATTCAAAGAGTTTTCTTTATTTTCATGACTATGAAGGCATCAAAACTATGAACTAACACATGTGAAATTATATACATAACAAACAAGTGTGAAACAACTGAAAATATGTCATATTCTAGGTTCTTCAAAGTAGCCACCTTTTGCTTTGATTACTGCTTTGCACACTCTTGGCATTCTCTTGATGAGCTTCAAGAGGTAGTCCCCTGAAATGGTCTTCACTTCACAGGTGTGCCCTGTCAGGTTTAATAAGTGGGATTTCTTGCCTTATAAATGGGGTTGGGACCATCAGTGGCGTTGAGGAGAAGTCAGGTGGATACACAGCTGATAGTCCTACTGAATAGACTGTTAGAATTTGTATTATGGCAAGAAAAAAGCAGCTAAGTAAAGAAAAACGAGTGGCCATCATTACTTTAAGAAATGAAGGTCAGTCAGTCAGCCGAAAAATTGGAAAAACTTTGAAAGTAAGGGCTATTTGACCATGAAGGAGAGTGATGGGGTGCTGCGCCAGATGACCTGGCCTCCACAGTCACCGGACCTGAACCCAATCGAGATGGTTTGGGGTGAGCTGGACCGCAGAGTGAAGGCAAAAGGGCCAACAAGTGCTAAGCATCTCTGGGAACTCCTTCAAGACAGTTGGAAGACCATTTCAGGGGACTACCTCTTGAAGCTCATTAAGAGAATGCCAAGAGTGTGCAAAGCAGTAATCAAAGCAAAAGGTGGCTACTTTGAAGAACCTAGAATATGACATATTTTCAGTTGTTTCACACTTGTTTGTTATGTATATAATTCCACATGTGTTAATTCATAGTTTTGATGCCTTCATAGTCATGAAAATAAAGAAAACTCTTTGAATGAGAAGGTGTGTCCAAACTTTTGGTCTGTACTGTATATATATACAGTATACTGTCCTCTGTAGTATATATACAGTATACTCTCCTCTGTAGTATATATACAGTATACTGTCCTCTGTATATATACAGTATACTGTCCTCTGTAGTATATAAACAGTATACTGTCCTCTGTAGTATATATACAGTATACTGTCCTCTGCAGTATATATACAGTATACTGTCCTCTGTAGTATATATACAGTATACTGTCCTCTGTAGTATATATACAGTATACTGTCCTCTGTAGTATATATATACAGTATACTGTCCTCTGTAGTATATATACAGTATACTGTCCTCTGTATATATACAGTATACTGTCCTCTGTAGTATATATACAGTATACTGTCCTCTGTAGTATATATACAATATACTGTCCTCTGTAGTATATATACAATATACTGTCCTCTGCAGTATATATACAGTATACTGTCCTCTGCAGTATATATACAGTATACTGTCCTCTGTAGTGTGTATATATATACAGTATACTGTCCTCTGTAGTATATACATGAGACAGACAGGATCAGAAGCAGTTACACTGCTAGGCTATACATGGAACAGACAGGATCAGAAACAGTTACACTGCCAGGCTATACATTTAACAGACAGGATCAGAAGCAGTGGAGCACTGCCAGACTATACATGGAACAGACAGGATCAGAAGCAGTGGAGCACTGCCAGGCTAGACATGGAACATACAGGATCAGAAGCAGTGGAGCACTGCCAGGCTATACATGGAACAGACAGGATCAGAAGCAGTGGAGCACTGCCAGGCTGTACATGGAACAGACAGGATCAGAAGCAGTTACACTGCCAGGCTATACATGGAACAGACGGGATCAGAAGCAGTGGAGCACTGCCAGTCTATACATGGAACAGACAGGATCAGAAGCAGTAGAGCACTGTCAGGCTAGACATGGAACAGACAGGATCAGAAGCAGTGGAGAACTGCCAGGTTATACATGGAACAGACAGGATCAGAAGCAGTTACACTGCCAGGCTGTACATGAAACAGAAAGGATCAGAAGCAGTGGAGCACTGCTAGGCTATACATGGAACAGACAGGATCAGAAGCAGTGGAGCACTGCCAGGCTAGACATGGAGCAGACAGGATCAGAAGCAGTGGAGCACTGCTAGGCTATACATGGAACAGACAGGATCAGATGCAGTGGAGCACTGCCAGGCTATACATGGAACAGACAGGATTAGAAGCAGTGGAGCACTGCCAGGTTATACATGGAGCAGACAGGATCAGAAGCAGTTACACTGCCAGGCTATACATGGAACAGACAGGATCAGAAGCAGTGGAGCACTGCCAGGCTAGACATGGAGCAGACAGGATAAGAAGCAGTTACACTGCCAGGCTATACATGGAACAGACAGGATCAGAAGCAGTGGAGCCCTGCCAGGCTATACATTTAACAGACAGGATCAGAAGCAGTAGAGCACTGCCAGGCTAGACATGGAGCACACAGGATCAGAAGCAGTGGAGCACTGCTAGGCTATAAATGTAACAGACAGGATCAGAAGCAGTGGAGCACTGCCAGGCTATACATGGAACAGACAGGATCCGAAGCAGTTGAGCACTGCCAGACTATACATGGAACAGACAGGATCAGAAGCAGTTTACACTGCCAGGCTATACATGGAACAGACAGGATCAGAAGCAGTGGAGCACTGTCAGGCTATACATGGAACAGACAGGATTAGAAGCAGTGGAGCACTGCCAGGCTAGACATGGAGCAGACAGGATCAGAAGCAGTTACACTGCCAGGCTATACATGGAACAGACAGAATCAGAAGCAGTGGAGCACTGCCAGGCTATACATTTAACAGACAGGATCAGAAGAGTTAGAGCATTGTCAGGCTAGACATGGAGCAGACAGGATCAGAAGCAGTTGAGCACTGCCAGGCTAGACATGGAGCAGACAGGATCAGAAGCAGTGGAGCACTGCCAGGCTAGACATGGAGCAGACAGGATCAGAAGCAGTGGAGCACTGCCAGGCTATACATGGAGCAGACAGGATCAGAAGCAGTTACACTGCCAGGCTATACATGGAACAGACAGGATCAGAAGCAGTGGAGCACTGCCAGGCTATACATTTAACAGACAGGATCAGAAGCAGAGGAGCACTGCCAGGCTATACAGGGAACAGACAGGATCAGAAGCAGTGGAGCACTGCCAGGTTATACATGGAACAGACAGGATCAGAAGCAGTGGAGCACTGCCAGGCTATACATTTAACAGACAGGATCAGAAGCAGTGGAGCACTGCCAGGCTATACATGGAACAGACAGGATCAGAAGCAGTGGAGCACTGCCAGGTTATACATGGAACAGACAGGATCAGAAGCAGTGGAGGACTGCCAGGCTATACATGGAACAGACAGGATCAGAAGCAGTTACACTGCCAGGCTATACATTTAACAGACAGGATCAGAAGCAGTGGAGCACTGCCAGGCTATACATGGAACAGACAGGATCAGAAGCAGTGGAGCACTGTCAGGCTATACATGGAACAGACAGGATCAGAAGCAGTTGAGCACTGCCAGGCTATACATTTAACAGACAGGATCAGAAGCAGTAGAGCACTGCTAGGCTATACATGGAACAGACAGGATCAGAAACAGTTGAGCACTGCCAGGCAAGACATGGAGCAGACAGGATCAGAAGCAGTGGAGCACTGCCAGGCTATACATGGAACAGACAGGATTAGAAGCAGTGGAGCACTGCCAGGCTATACATGGAACAGACAGGATCAGAAGCAGTGGAGCACTGCCAGGCTAGACATGGAGCAGACAGGATCAGAAGCAGTGGAGCACTGCTAGGCTATACATGGAACAGACAGGATCAGATGCAGTGGAGCACTGCAAGGCTATACATGGAACAGACAGGATTAGAAGCAGTGGAGCACTGCCAGGTTATACATGGAACAGACAGGATCAGAAGCAGTGGAGCACTGCCAGGTTATACATGGAACAGACAGGATCAGAAGCAGTGGAGCACTGCTAGGCTATACATGGAACAGACAGGATCAGAAGCAGTTACACTGCCAGGCTATACATTTAACAGACAGGATCAGAAGCAGTGGAGCACTGCCAGGCTATACATGGAACAGACAGGATCAGAAGCAGTGGAGCACTGTCAGGCTATACATGGAACAGACAGGATCAGAAGCAGTTGAGCACTGCCAGGCTATACATTTAACAGACAGGATCAGAAGCAGTAGAGCACTGCTAGGCTATACATGGAACAGACAGGATCAGAAACAGTTGAGCACTGCCAGGCTATACATGGAACAGACAGGATCCGAAGCAGTTGAGCACTGCCAGACTATACATGGAACAGACAGGATCAGAAGCAGTTTACACTGCCAGGCTATACATGGAACAGACAGGATCAGAAGCAGTGGAGCACTGTCAGGCTAGACATGGAGCAGACAGGATCAGAAGCAGTTGAGCACTGCCAGGCTAGACATGGAGCAGACAGGATCAGAAGCAGTGGAGCACTGCCAGGCTAGACATGGAGCAGACAGGATCAGAAGCAGTGGAGCACTGCCAGGCTAGACATGGAGCAGACAGGATCAGAAGCAGTGGAGCACTTCCAGGCTATACATTTAACAGACAGGATCAGAAGCAGTGGAGCACTGCTAGGCTATACATGGAACAGACAGGATCAGAAACAGTTGAGCACTGCCAGGCTAGACATGGAGCAGACAGGATCAGAAGCAGTTACACTGCCAGGCTATACATGGAACAGACAGGATCAGAAGCAGTGGAGCACTGCTAGGCTATACATGGAACAGACAGAATCAGAAGCAGTTGAGCACTGCTAGGCTATACATGGAGCAGACAGGATCAGAAGCAGTGGAACACTGCTAGGCTATACATGGAACAGACAGGATCAGAAGCAGTTACACTGCCAGGCTAGACATGGAGCAGACAGGATCAGAAGCAGTGGAGCACTGCCAGGCTATACATGGAACAGACAGGATTAGAAGCAGTGGAGCACTGCCAGGCTATACATGGAACAGACAGGATCAGAAGCAGTGGAGCACTGCCAGGCTAGACATGGAGCAGACAGGATCAGAAGCAGTGGAGCACTGCTAGGCTATACATGGAACAGACAGGATCAGATGCAGTGGAGCACTGCCAGGCTATACATGGAACAGACAGGATTAGAAGCAGTGGAGCACTGCCAGGTTATGCATGGAGCAGACAGGATCAGAAGCAGTTACACTGCCAGGCTATACATGGAACAGACAGGATCAGAAGCAGTGGAGCACTGCCAGGCTAGACATGGAGCAGACAGGATCAGAAGCAGTTACACTGCCAGGCTATACATGGAACAGACAGGATCAGAAGCAGTGGAGCACTGCCAGGCTATACATTTAACAGACAGGATCAGAAGCAGTAGAGCACTGCCAGGCTAGACATGGAGCACACAGGATCAGAAGCAGTGGAGCACTGCTAGGGTATAAATGTAACAGACAGGATCAGAAGCAGTGGAGCACTGCCAGGCTATACATGGAACAGACAGGATCCGAAGCAGTTGAGCACTGCCAGACTATACATGGAACAGACAGGATCAGAAGCAGTTTACACTGCCAGGCTATACATGGAACAGACAGGATCAGAAGCAGTGGAGCACTGTCAGGCTATACATGGAACAGACAGGATTAGAAGCAGTGGAGCACTGCCAGGCTAGACATGGAGCAGACAGGATCAGAAGCAGTTACACTGCCAGGCTATACATGGAACAGACAGAATCAGAAGCAGTGGAGCACTGCCAGGCTATACATTTAACAGACAGGATCAGAAGCAGTAGAGCACTGTCAGGCTAGACATGGAGCAGACAGGATCAGAAGCAGTTGAGCACTGCCAGGCTAGACATGGAGCAGACAGGATCAGAAGCAGTGGAGCACTGCCAGGCTAGACATGGAGCAGACAGGATCAGAAGCAGTGGAGCACTGCCAGGCTATACATGGAACAGACAGGATCAGAAGCAGTTACACTGCCAGGCTATACATGGAACAGACAGGATCAGAAGCAGTGGAGCAACGCCAGGCTATACATTTAACAGACAGGATCAGAAGCAGTGGAGCACTGCCAGGCTATACATGGAACAGACAGGATCAGAAGCAGTGGAGCACTGCCAGGTTATACATGGAACAGACAGGATCAGAAGCAGTGGAGCACTGCTAGGCTATACATGGAACAGACAGGATCAGAAGCAGTTACACTGCCAGGCTATACATTTAACAGACAGGATCAGAAGCAGTGGAGCACTGCCAGGCTATACATGGAACAGACAGGATCAGAAGCAGTGGAGCACTGCCAGGCTAGACATGGAACAGACAGGATCAGAAGCAGTTGAGCACTGCCAGGCTATACATGGAACAGACAGGATCAGAAGCAGTGGAGCACTGTCAGGCTATACATGGAACAGACAGGATCAGAAGCAGTGGAGAACTGCCAGGCTATACATGGAACAGGCAGGATTAGAAGCAGTGGAGCACTGCCAGGCTATACATTTAACAGACAGGATCAGAAGCAGTAGAGCACTGCCAGGCTAGACATGGAGCAGACAGGATCAGAAGCAGTGGAGCACTGCTAGGCTATACATGGAACAGACAGGATCAGAAGCAGTAGAGCACTGCTAGGCTATACATGGAACAGACAGGATCAGAAACAGTTGAGCACTGCCAGGCTAGACATGGAGCAGACAGGATCAGAAGCAGTGGAGCACTGCCAGGCTAGACATAGAGCAGACAGGATCAGAAGCAGTTACACTGCCAGGCTATACATGGAACAGACAGGATCAGAAGCAGTGGAGCACTGCCAGGCTATACATGGAACAGACAGAATCAGAAGCAGTGGAGCACTGCCACGCTATACATGGAACAGACAGGATCAGAACCAGTTTACACTGTCAGGCTATACATGGAACAGACAGGATCAGAAGCAGTGGAGCACTGCCAGGCTAGACATGGAGCAGACAGGATCAGAAGCAGTGGAGCACTGCCAGGCTAGACATGGAGCAGACAGGATCAGAAGCAGTTACACTGCCAGGCTATACATGGAACAGACAGGATCAGAAGCAGTGGAGCACTGCCAGGCTATACATGGAACAGACAGAATCAGAAGCAGTGGAGCACTGCCAGGCTATACATGGAACAGACAGGATCAGAATCAGTTTACACTGTCAGGCTATACATGGAACAGACAGGATCAGAAGCAGTGGAGCACTGCCAGGCTAGACATGGAGCAGACAGGATCAGAAGCAGTGGAGCACTGCCAGGCTATACATTTAACAGACAGGATCAGAAGCAGTGGAGCACTGCCAGGCTATACATGGAACAGACAGGATCAGAAGCAGTGGAGCACTGCCAGGTTATACATGGAACAGACAGGATCAGAAGCAGTGGAGCACTGCTAGGCTATACATGGAACAGACAGGATCAGAAGCAGTTACACTGCCAGGCTATACATTTAACAGACAGGATCAGAACCAGTGGAGCACTGCCAGGCTATACATGGAACAGACAGGATCAGAAGCAGTGGAGCACTGCCAGGCTAGACATGGAACAGACAGGATCAGAAGCAGTTGAGCACTGTCAGGCTACACATGGAACAGACAGGATCAGAAGCAGTGGAGTACTGCCAGGCTATACATGGAACAGGCAGGATTAGAAGCAGTGGAGCACTGCCAGGCTATACATTTAACAGACAGGATCAGAAGCAGTAGAGCACTGCCAGGCTAGACATGGAGCAGACAGGATCAGAAGCAGTGGAGCACTGCTAGGCTATACATGGAACAGACAGGATCAGAAGCAGTAGAGCACTGCTAGGCTATACATGGAACAGACAGGATCAGAAACAGTTGAGCACTGCCAGGCTAGACATGGAGCAGACAGGATCAGAAGCAGTGGAGCACTGCCAGGCTAGACATGGAGCAGACAGGATCAGAAGCAGTTACACTGCCAGGCTATACATGGAACAGACAGGATCAGAAGCAGTGGAGCACTGCCAGGCTATACATGGAACAGACAGAATCAGAAGCAGTGGAGCACTGCCACGCTATACATGGAACAGACAGGATCAGAACCAGTTTACACTGTCAGGCTATACATGGAACAGACAGGATCAGAAGCAGTGGAGCACTGCCAGGCTAGACATGGAGCAGACAGGATCAGAAGCAGTGGAGCACTGCCAGGCTAGACATGGAGCAGACAGGATCAGAAGCAGTTACACTGCCAGGCTATACATGGAACAGACAGGATCAGAAGCAGTGGAGCACTGCCAGGCTATACATGGAACAGACAGAATCAGAAGCAGTGGAGCACTGCCAGGCTATACATGGAACAGACAGGATCAGAATCAGTTTACACTGTCAGGCTATACATGGAACAGACAGGATCAGAAGCAGTGGAGCACTGCCAGGCTAGACATGGAGCAGACAGGATCAGAAGCAGTTACACTGCCAGGCTATACATGGAACAGACAGGATCAGAAGCAGTGGAGCCCTGCCAGGCTATACATTTAACAGACAGGATCAGAAGCAGTAGAGCACTGCCAGGCTAGACATGGAGCACACAGGATCAGAAGCAGTGGAGCACTGCTAGGCTATAAATGTAACAGACAGGATCAGAAGCAGTGGAGCACTGCCAGGCTATACATGGAACAGACAGGATCCGAAGCAGTTGAGCACTGCCAGACTATACATGGAACAGACAGGATCAGAAGCAGTTTACACTGCCAGGCTATACATGGAACAGACAGGATCAGAAGCAGTGGAGCACTGCCAGGTTATACATGGAACAGACAGGATCAGAAGCAGTGGAGCACTGCTAGGCTATACATGGAACAGACAGGATCAGAAGCAGTTACACTGCCAGGCTATACATTTAACAGACAGGATCAGAAGCAGTGGAGCACTGCCAGGCTATACATGGAACAGACAGGATCAGAAGCAGTGTTGCACTGCCAGGCTAGACATGGAACAGACAGGATCAGAAGCAGTTGAGCACTGCCAGGCTATACATGGAACAGACAGGATCAGAAGCAGTGGAGCACTGTCAGGCTATACATGGAACAGACAGGATCAGAAGCAGTGGAGTACTGCCAAGCTATACATGGAACAGGCAGGATTAGAAGCAGTGGAGCACTGCCAGGCTATACATTTAACAGACAGGATCAGAAGCAGTAGAGCACTGCCAGGCTAGACATGGAGCAGACAGGATCAGAAGCAGTGGAGCACTGCTAGGCTATACATGGAACAGACAGGATCAGAAGCAGTAGAGCACTGCTAGGCTATACATGGAACAGACAGGATCAGAAACAGTTGAGCACTGCCAGGCTAGACATGGAGCAGACAGGATCAGAACCAGTGGAGCACTGCCAGGCTAGACATGGAGCAGACAGGATCAGAAGCAGTTACACTGCCAGGCTATACATGGAACAGACAGGATCAGAAGCAGTGGAGCACTGCCACGCTATACATGGAACAGACAGGATCAGAACCAGTTTACACTGTCAGGCTATACATGGAACAGACAGGATCAGAAGCAGTGGAGCACTGCCAGGCTAGACATGGAGCAGACAGGATCAGAAGCAGTGGAGCACTGCCAGGCTAGACATGGAGCAGACAGGATCAGAAGCAGTTACACTGCCAGGCTATACATGGAACAGACAGGATCAGAAGCAGTGGAGCACTGCCAGGCTATACATGGAACAGACAGAATCAGAAGCAGTGGAGCACTGCCAGGCTATACATGGAACAGACAGGATCAGAATCAGTTTACACTGTCAGGCTATACATGGAACAGACAGGATCAGAAGCAGTGGAGCACTGCCAGGCTAGACATGGAGCAGACAGGATCAGAAGCAGTGGAGCACTGCCAGGCTATACATTTAACAGACAGGATCAGAAGCAGTGGAGCACTGCCAGGCTATACATGGAACAGACAGGATCAGAAGCAGTGGAGCACTGCCAGGTTATACATTGAACAGACAGGATCAGAAGCAGTGGAGCACTGCTAGGCTATACATGGAACAGACAGGATCAGAAGCATTTACACTGCCAGGCTATACATTTAACAGACAGGATCAGAAGCAGTGGAGCACTGCCAGGCTATACATGGAACAGACAGGATCAGAAGCAGTGGAGCACTGCCAGGCTAGACATGGAACAGACAGGATCAGAAGCAGTTGAGCACTGTCAGGCTATACATGGAACAGGCAGGATTAGAAGCAGTGGAGCACTGCCAGGCTATACATTTAACAGACAGGATCAGAAGCAGTAGAGCACTGCCAGGCTAGACATGGAGCAGACAGGATCAGAAGCAGTGGAGCACTGCTAGGCTATACATGGAACAGACAGGATCAGAAGCAGTAGAGCACTGCTAGGCTATACATGGAACAGACAGGATCAGAAACAGTTGAGCACTGCCAGGCTAGACATGGAGCAGACAGGATCAGAAGCAGTGGAGCACTGCCAGGCTAGACATGGAGCAGACAGGATCAGAAGCAGTTACACTGCCAGGCTATACATGGAACAGACAGGATCAGAAGCAGTGGAGCACTGCCAGGCTATACATGGAACAGACAGAATCAGAAGCAGTGGAGCACTGCCACGCTATACATGGAACAGACAGGATCAGAACCAGTTTACACTGTCAGGCTATACATGGAACAGACAGGATCAGAAGCAGTGGAGCACTGCCAGGCTAGACATGGAGCAGACAGGATCAGAAGCAGTGGAGCACTGCCAGGCTAGACATGGAGCAGACAGGATCAGAAGCAGTTACACTGCCAGGCTATACATGGAACAGACAGGATCAGAAGCAGTGGAGCACTGCCAGGCTATACATGGAACAGACAGAATCAGAAGCAGTGGAGCACTGCCAGGCTATACATGGAACAGATAGGATCAGAATCAGTTTACACTGTCAGGCTATACATGGAACAGACAGGATCAGAAGCAGTGGAGCACTGCCAGGCTAGACATGGAGCAGACAGGATCAGAAGCAGTTATACTGCCAGGCTATACATGGAACAGACAGGATCAGAAGCAGTGGAGCCCTGCCAGGCTATACATTTAACAGACAGGATCAGAAGCAGTAGAGCACTGCCAGGCTAGACATGGAGCACACAGGATCAAAAGCAGTGGAGCACTGCTAGGCTATAAATGTAACAGACAGGATCAGAAGCAGTGGAGCACTGCCAGGCTATACATGGAACAGACAGGATCCGAAGCAGTTGAGCACTGCCAGATTATACATGGAACAGACAGGATCAGAAGCAGTTTACACTGCCAGGCTATACATGGAACAGACAGGATCAGAAGCAGTGGAGCACTGTCAGGCTATACATGGAACAGACAGGATTAGAAGCAGTGGAGCACTGCCAGGCTAGACATGGAGCAGACAGGATCAGAAGCAGTTACACTGCCAGGCTATACATGGAACAGACAGAATCAGAAGCAGTGGAGCACTGCCAGGCTATACATTTAACAGACAGGATCAGAAGCAGTAGAGCACTGTCAGGCTAGACATGGAGCAGACAGGATCAGAAGCAGTTGAGCACTGCCAGGCTAGACATGGAGCAGACAGGATCAGAAGCAGTGGAGCACTGCCAGGCTAGACATGGAGCAGACAGGATCAGAAGCAGTGGAGCACTGCCAGGCTATACATGGAACAGACAGGATCAGAAGCAGTTACACTGCCAGGCTATACATGGAACAGACAGGATCAGAAGCAGTGGAGCACTGCCAGGCTATACATTTAACAGACAGGATCAGAAGCAGTGGAGCACTGCCAGGCTATACATGGAACAGACAGGATCAGAAGCAGTGGAGCACTGCCAGGTTATACATGGAACAGACAGGATCAGAAGCAGTGGAGCACTGCTAGGCTATACATGGAACAGACAGGATCAGAAGCAGTTACAGTGCCAGGCTATACATTTAACAGACAGGATCAGAAGCAGTGGAGCACTGCCAGGCTATACATGGAACAGACAGGATCAGAAGCAGTGGAGCACTGTCAGGCTATACATGGAACAGACAGGATCAGAAGCAGTTGAGCACTGCCAGGCTATACATTTAACAGACAGGATCAGAAGCAGTAGAGCACTGCTAGGCTATACATGGAACAGACAGGATCAGAAACAGTTGAGCACTGCCAGGCAAGACATGGAGCAGACAGGATCAGAAGCAGTGGAGCACTGCCAGGCTATACATGGAACAGACAGGATTAGAAGCAGTGGAGCACTGCCAGGCTATACATGGAACAGACAGGATCAGAAGCAGTGGAGCACTGCCAGGCTAGACATGGAGCAGACAGGATCAGAAGCAGTGGAGCACTGCTAGGCTATACATGGAACAGACAGGATCAGATGCAGTGGAGCACTGCCAGGCTATACATGGAACAGACAGGATTAGAAGCAGTGGAGCACTGCCAGGTTATACATGGAACAGACAGGATCAGAAGCAGTGGAGCACTGCCAGGCTATACATGGAACAGACAGGATCAGAAGCAGTGGAGCACTGCTAGGCTATACATGGAACAGACAGGATCAGAAGCAGTGGAGCACTGCTAGGCTATACATGGAACAGACAGGATCAGATGCAGTGGAGCACTGCCAGGCTATACATGGAACAGACAGGATTAGAAGCAGTGGAGCACTGCCAGGTTATACATGGAACAGACAGGATCAGAAGCAGTGGAGCACTGCTAGGTTATACATGGAACAAACAGGATCAGAAGCAGTGGAGCACTGCTAGGCTATACATGGAACAGACAGGATCAGAAGCAGTTACACTGCCAGGCTATACATTTAACAGACAGGATCAGAAGCAGTGGAGCACTGCCAGGCTATACATGGAACAGACAGGATCAGAAGCAGTGGAGCACTGCCAGGTTATACATGGAACAGACAGGATCAGAAGCAGTGGAGCACTGCTAGGCTATACATGGAACAGACAGGATCAGAAGCAGTTACACTGCCAGGCTATACATTTAACAGACAGGATCAGAAGCAGTGAAGCACTGCCAGGCTATACATGGAACAGACAGGATCAGAAGCAGTGGAGCACTGTCAGGCTAGACATGGAGCAGACAGGATCAGAAGCAGTAGAGCACTGCTAGGCTATACATGGAACAGACAGGATCAGAAACAGTTGAGCACTGCCAGGCTAGACATGGAGCAGACAGGATCAGAAGCAGTTACACTGCCAGACTATACATGGAACAGACAGGATCAGAAGCAGTTTACACTGCCAGGCTATACATGGAACAGACAGGATCAGAAGCAGTGGAGCACTGTCAGGCTAGACATGGAGCAGACAGGATCAGAAGCAGTTGAGCACTGCCAGGCTAGACATGGAGCAGACAGGATCAGAAGCAGTGGAGCACTGCCAGGCTAGACATGGAGCAGACAGGATCAGAAGCAGTGGAGCACTGCCAGGCTATACATTTAACAGACAGGATCAGAAGCAGTAGAGCACTGCTAGGCTATACATGGAACAGACAGGATCAGAAACAGTTGAGCACTGCCAGGCTAGACATGGAGCAGACAGGATCAGAAGCAGTTACACTGCCAGGCTATACATGGAACAGACAGGATCAGAAGCAGTGGAGCACTGCCAGGCTATACATGGAACAGACAGAATCAGAAGCAGTTGAGCACTGCTAGGCTATACATGGAGCAGACAGGATCAGAAGCAGTGGAACACTGCTAGGCTATACATGGAACAGACAGGATCAGAAGCAGTTACACTGCCAGGCTAGACATGGAGCAGACAGGATCAGAAGCAGTGGAGCACTGCCAGGCTATACATGGAACAGACAGGATTAGAAGCAGTGGAGCACTGCCAGGCTATACATGGAACAGACAGGATCAGAAGCAGTGGAGCACTGCCAGGCTAGACATGGAGCAGACAGGATCAGAAGCAGTGGAGCACTGCTAGGCTATACATGGAACAGACAGGATCAGATGCAGTGGAGCACTGCCAGGCTATACATGGAACAGACAGGATTAGAAGCAGTGGAGCACTGCCAGGTTATACATGGAGCAGACAGGATCAGAAGCAGTTACACTGCCAGGCTATACATGGAACAGACAGGATCAGAAGCAGTGGAGCACTGCCAGGCTAGACATGGAGCAGACAGGATCAGAAGCAGTTACACTGCCAGGCTATACATGGAACAGACAGGATCAGAAGCAGTGGAGCACTGCCAGGCTATACATTTAACAGACAGGATCAGAAGCAGTAGAGCACTGCCAGGCTAGACATGGAGCACACAGGATCAGAAGCAGTGGAGCACTGCTAGGGTATAAATGTAACAGACAGGATCAGAAGCAGTGGAGCACTGCCAGGCTATACATGGAACAGACAGGATCCGAAGCAGTTGAGCACTGCCAGACTATACATGGAACAGACAGGATCAGAAGCAGTTTACACTGCCAGGCTATACATGGAACAGACAGGATCAGAAGCAGTGGAGCACTGTCAGGCTATACATGGAACAGACAGGATTAGAAGCAGTGGAGCACTGCCAGGCTAGACATGGAGCAGACAGGATCAGAAGCAGTTACACTGCCAGGCTATACATGGAACAGACAGAATCAGAAGCAGTGGAGCACTGCCAGGCTATACATTTAACAGACAGGATCAGAAGCAGTAGAGCACTGTCAGGCTAGACATGGAGCAGACAGGATCAGAAGCAGTTGAGCACTGCCAGGCTAGACATGGAGCAGACAGGATTAGAAGCAGTGGAGCACTGCCAGGCTAGACATGGAGCAGACAGGATCAGAAGCAGTAGAGCACTGCCAGGCTATACATGGAACAGACAGGATCAGAAGCAGTTACACTGCCAGGCTATACATGGAACAGACAGGATCAGAAGCAGTGGAGCACTGCCAGGCTATACATTTAACAGACAGGATCAGAAGCAGTGGAGCACTGCCAGGCTATACATGGAACAGACAGGATCAGAAGCAGTGGAGCACTGCCAGGTTATACATGGAACAGACAGGATCAGAAGCAGTGGAGCACTGCTAGGCTATACATGGAACAGACAGGATCAGAAGCAGTTACACTGCCAGGCTATACATTTAACAGACAGGATCAGAAGCAGTGGAGCACTGCCAGGCTATACATGGAACAGACAGGATCAGAAGCAGTGGAGCACTGCCAGGCTAGACATGGAACAGACAGGATCAGAAGCAGTTGAGCACTGCCAGGCTATACATGGAACAGACAGGATCAGAAGCAGTGGAGCACTGTCAGGCTATACATGGAACAGACAGGATCAGAAGCAGTGGAGTACTGCCAGGCTATACATGGAACAGGCAGGATTAGAAGCAGTGGAGCACTGCCAGGCTATACATTTAACAGACAGGATCAGAAGCAGTAGAGCACTGCCAGGCTAGACATGGAGCAGACAGGATCAGAAGCAGTGGAGCACTGCTAGGCTATACATGGAACAGACAGGATCAGAAGCAGTAGAGCACTGCTAGGCTATACATGGAACAGACAGGATCAGAAACAGTTGAGCACTGCCAGGCTAGACATGGAGCAGACAGGATCAGAAGCAGTGGAGCACTGCCAGGCTAGACATGGAGCAGACAGGATCAGAAGCAGTTACACTGCCAGGCTATACATGGAACAGACAGGATCAGAAGCAGTGGAGCACTGCCAGGCTATACATGGAACAGACAGAATCAGAAGCAGTGGAGCACTGCCACGCTATACATGGAACAGACAGGATCAGAACCAGTTTACATTGTCAGGCTATACATGGAACAGACAGGATCAGAAGCAGTGGAGCACTGCCAGGCTAGACATGGAGCAGACAGGATCAGAAGCAGTGGAGCACTGCCAGGCTAGACATGGAGCAGACAGGATCAGAAGCAGTTACACTGCCAGGCTATACATGGAACAGACAGGATCAGAAGCCGTGGAGCACTGCCAGGCTATACATGGAACAGACAGAATCAGAAGCAGTGGAGCACTGCCAGGCTATACATGGAACAGACAGGATCAGAATCAGTTTACACTGTCAGGCTATACATGGAAGAGACAGGATCAGAAGCAGTGGAGCACTGCCAGGCTAGACATGGAGCAGACAGGATCAGAAGCAGTGGAGCACTGCCAGGCTATACATGGAACAGACAGGAACAGAAGCAGTGGAGCACTGCCAGGCTAGACATGGAACAGACAGGATCAGAAGCAGTGGAGCACTGCCAGGCTAGACATGGAACAGACAGGATCAGAAGCAGTGGAGCACTGCCAGGCTATACATTTAACAGACAGAATCAGAAGCAGTGGAGCACTGTCAGGCTTTACATGGGACAGACAGGATCAGAAGCAGTTGAGCACTGCCAGGCTATACATGAAACAGACAGGATTAGAAGCAGTGGAGCACTGCCAGGCTATACATGGAACAGACAGGATCAGAAGCAGTGGAGCACTGCCAGGCTATACATGGAACAGACAGGATCAGAAGCAGTTACACTGCCAGGCTAGACATAGAGCATACAGGATCAGAAGCAGTGGATCACTGCCAGGCTATACATGGAACAGACAGGATCAGAAGCAGTGGAGCACTGCCAGGCTATACATGGAACAGACAGGATCAGAAGCAGTTACACTGCCAGGCTAGACATAGAGCATACAGGATCAGAAGCAGTGGAGCACTGCCAGGCTATACATGGAACAGACAGGATCAGAAGCAGTTGAGCACTGCTAGGCTATACATGGAGCAGACAGGATCAGAAGCAGTGGAACACTGCTAGGCTATACATGGAACAGACAGGATCAGAAGCAGTTACACTGCCAGGCTAGACATGGAGCAGACAGGATCAGAAGCAGTGGAGCACTGCCAGGCTATACATGGAACAGACAGGATTAGAAGCAGTGGAGCACTGCCAGGCTATACATGGAACAGACAGGATCAGAAGCAGTGGAGCACAGCCAGGCTATACATGGAACAGACAGGATCAGAAGCAGTTACACTGCCAGGCTAGACATAGAGCATACAGGATCAGAAGCAGTGGAGCACTGCCAGGCTATACATGGAACAGACAGGATCAGAAGCAGTTGAGCACTGCTAGGCTATACATGGAGCAGACAGGATCAGAAGCAGTGGAACACTGCTAGGCTATACATGGAACAGACAGGATCAGAAGCAGTTACACTGCCAGGCTAGACATGGAGCAGACAGGATCAGAAGCAGTGGAGCACTGCCAGGCTATACATGGAACAGACAGGATTAGAAGCAGTGGAGCACTGCCAGGCTATACATGGAACAGACAGGATCAGAAGCAGTTACACTGCCAGGCTATACATGGAGCAGACAGGATCAGAATCAGTTGAGCACTGCCAGGCTATACATGGAGCAGACAGGATCAGAAGCAGTTACACTGCCAGGCTATACATGGAGCAGACAGGATCAGAAGCAGTTACACTGCCAGGCTATACATGGAACAGACAGGATCAGAAGCAGTTACACTGCCAGGCTATACATGGAGCAGACAGGATCAGAAGCAGTTACACTGCCAGGCTATACATGAAGCAGACAGGATCAGAAGCAGTTGAGCACTGCCAGGCTATACATGGAACAGACAGGATCAGAAGCAGTTACACTGCCAGGCTATACATGGAACAGACAGGATCAGAAGCAGTTACACTGCCAGGCTATACATTTAACAGACAGGATTAGAAGCAGTGGAGCACTGCCAGGCTATACATGGAACAGACAGGATCAGAAGCAGTGGAGCACTGTCAGGCTATACATGGAACAGACAGGATCAGAAGCAGTTGAGCACTGCCAGGCTATACATGGAACAGACAGGATCAGAAGCAGTGGAGCACTGCCAGGCTAGACATGGAACAGACAGGATCAGAAGCAGTGGAGCACTGCCAGGCTATACATGGAGCAGACAGGATCAGAAGCAGTGGAGCACTGCCAGGCTAGACATGGAGCAGACAGGATCAGAAGCAGTGGAGCACTGCCAGGCTATACATGGAACAGACAGAATCAGAAGCAGTGGAGCACTGCCAGGCTATACATGGAACAGACAGGATCAGAATCAGTTTACACTGTCAGGCTATACATGGAACAGACAGGATCAGAAGCAGTGGAGCACTGCCAGGCTAGACATGGAGCAGACAGGATCAGAAGCAGTGGAGCACTGCCAGGCTATACATGGAACAGACAGGAACAGAAGCAGTGGAGCACTGCCAGGCTAGACATGGAACAGACAGGATCAGAAGCAGTGGAGCACTGCCAGGCTAGACATGGAACAGACAGGATCAGAAGCAGTGGAGCACTGCCAGGCTATACATTTAACAGACAGAATCAGAAGCAGTGGAGCACTGTCAGGCTATACATGGGACAGACAGGATCAGAAGCAGTTGAGCACTGCCAGGCTATACATGGAACAGACAGGATTAGAAGCAGTGGAGCACTGCCAGGCTATACATGGAACAGACAGGATCAGAAGCAGTGGAGCACTGCCAGGCTATACATGGAACAGACAGGATCAGAAGCAGTTACACTGCCAGGCTAGACATAGAGCATACAGGATCAGAAGCAGTGGAGCACTGCCAGGCTATACATGGAACAGACAGGATCAGAAGCAGTTGAGCACTGCTAGGCTATACATGGAGCAGACAGGATCAGAAGCAGTGGAACACTGCTAGGCTATACATGGAACAGACAGGATCAGAAGCAGTTACACTGCCAGGCTAGACATGGAGCAGACAGGATCAGAAGCAGTGGAGCACTGCCAGGCTATACATGGAACAGACAGGATTAGAAGCAGTGGAGCACTGCCAGGCTATACATGGAACAGACAGGATCAGAAGCAGTGGAGCACTGCCAGGCTATACATGGAACAGACAGGATCAGAAGCAGTTACACTGCCAGGCTAGACATAGAGCATACAGGATCAGAAGCAGTGGAGCACTGCCAGGCTATACATGGAACAGACAGGATCAGAAGCAGTTGAGCACTGCTAGGCTATACATGGAGCAGACAGGATCAGAAGCAGTGGAACACTGCTAGGCTATACATGGAACAGATAGGATCAGAAGCAGTTACACTGCCAGGCTAGACATGGAGCAGACAGGATCAGAAGCAGTGGAGCACTGCCAGGCTATACATGGAACAGACAGGATCAGAAGCAGTTACACTGCCAGGCTATACATGGAGCAGACAGGATCAGAAGCAGTTGAGCACTGCCAGGCTATACATGGAACAGACAGGATCAGAAGCAGTTACACTGCCAGGCTATACATGGAGCAGACAGGATCAGAAGCAGTTACACTGCCAGGCTATACATGAAGCAGACAGGATCAGAAGCAGTTGAGCACTGCCAGGCTATACATGGAACAGACAGGATCAGAAGCAGTTACACTGCCAGGCTATACATGGAACAGACAGGATCAGAAGCAGTTACACTGCCAGGCTATACATTTAACAGACAGGATCAGAAGCAGTGGAGCACTGCCAGGCTAGACATGGAGCAGACAGGATCAGAAGCAGTTACACTACCAGGCTATACATGGAGCAGACAGGATCAGAAGCAGTGGAGCACTGCCAGGCTAGACATGGAACAGACAGGATCAGAAGCAGTTACACTGCCAGGCTATACATGGAACAGACAGGATCAGAAGCAGTTACACTGCCAGGCTATACATGGAGCAGACAGGATCAGAAGCAGTTACACTGCCAGGCTATACATGGAACAGACAGCATCAGAAGCAGTGGAGCACTGCTAGGCTATAAATGTAACAGACAGGATCAGAAGCAGTTACACTGCCAGGCTATACATGGAACAGACAGGATCAGAAGCAGTTACACTGCCAGGCTATACATGGAACAGACAGGATCAGAAGCAGTGGAGCACTGCCAGGCTAGACATGGAGCAGACAGGATCCGAAGCGTCAATTTTGACGTAAATTTGTTTTCCCTTAGTCCTAACAGCAGCACAAGTGGGGGTATTCGCCCCTGTGAAGCTGGTCAGGACAGGCGGAATTTTTGCTGAATAAAATTCTGCATCCCAAGTAATTAATTAATTAATTAACTCCCCCCTCCTTATATAGGCCGCCCTACACAGGGCTAGTTGCTTTTTTAACAAGTAATCATAACAGCATAGAGGGAGGGATATTTGTGTGCTGCTGTTAGGACTAAGGGAAAACAAATTTACGTCAAAATTGACGCTTCCCTTTCGTCCTAACCAGCAGCACAAGTGGGTAAGTAGCAAGGAACCTCGCACAAATTTTGGGAGGGCTAAAGGACTAATACTAAGTAGCTGAATTATCCCACAGGAGTTAGAGAGCTGACCTATGGACGAGCAGCATTTAACACGGACCGTCCAAAGGCTGTTCCCTCTGAACGCCTATTCTCCAGGCGGTAATGGGAAATAAAGGTGTTTTGCGTGCTCCACGAGGCAGCCGCACAAATTTGCTCTAAAGGGAATAGCTTCCTTTCCGCATATGACGTAGAAACTGCCCTTGTAGAATGGGCAGATAAGAAGGATGGCGGTGGTAAGTCTTGGGATGTAAACGCCAGCTTAATAGCCTCTATAATCCATCTGCTCAAGGTGGGCTTGGAAACCTTGAGCCCTCTGTTGTTCCCCGAATAAGCAATCAGCAGATTTTCTGATCTCCTGAACTCTTCTGTTCTATTCAAATATATTCTAAGGACTCTTGGGATGTCCAAGGAAAGTAATCTCTCCTCCTCAGGAGTGTTAGAGGTAGGAGAAAACACTGGCAGTGTTATTATCTGGTTGGTGTTCACAAACGAAGGAACCTTTGGTAGAAAGGTAGGCAGAAACCTTAACAGGACCTTGTCCTGCAGAAAACTTAAATATGGTTCCGCTGCCCCCAGAGCCTGGAGCTCCCCAACCCTCTTGGCTGAGGTTATGGCCAAGAGAAAGGTAACCTTGAGGGAAAGGTATTTTAAGTCTACCTGTTCCAAAGGCTCGAAGGGGGGGGGGAGCACAACCCCCTTAGGACCACTGGCAGCTCCCACTCAGGGATTGGTCTCTGGATGCTGGGCCTAAGCCTCTGAGCACCTTTAAGGAACCTCTTAATTAGGGGGTCCTGAGAAATTGGCTTACCAATGCATGCTGACAAGGCAGCAACGTGAGCTCTCAATGTAGATGGGCTTAGACCCTTGTCTAGACCATCTTGCAGGAATTGAAGAATCTCAGAGAGAGGAGGATCTGAGGAAACTACCTCTCTATCCGTGCACCATCGTATAAATATTTTGAATATGCAGGAATATTTCTGATTCGTAGAATCCGCTCTGGAGTGAGAGATTGTTCTCAGGACCTCCACAGAAAGCCCTCTAGCTTCTAGAAGGGACCGGTCAGTCTCCAGGCTGTTAGACTGAGCCTCCTCAGATCTAGACAGGGACCTGTGTTCTGGTACACTAGGTTCTGTATTAGGGGAAGTCTCCAATAATTGCCCTGACTCATCTACATGAGCTGGGTGAACCAAGACCTCTTCGGCCAGAATGGAATGATGGCTATCACTGAGGTCTTGCTTGATCTTCATCAATACCCTTGGTATCATGGAAATTGGAGGGAATACATAGGCCAGCCTGAACCTCCATGTTATGGACAGAGCATCTATCGCTACCGGATTGTCCTCCTTGTACAAGGAGCAGAATTTGCTTACTTTGGCGTTCAGACGAGTTGCCATCAAATCGATCTCGGGAGTCCCCCAGCGTTGGACTATACTGGAGAAGATGTTGTCGTTCAGGGACCATTCTCCTGGTACCGGAAGGCCCCGACTTAGACGATCTGCTACTATATTGATATCCCCTCTGATGTGGACTGCCACTAGATGAGATAGATTGCTCTCTGCCCAAGATAAAATTAATCCCACCTCCCTCAGGAGGGTCCGGGATCTCGTACCTCCCTGTCTGTTTAAATAAGCAACCACAGTCGTGTTGGTGGTCCGTACTCTCACGGCTTGACCTTGGATGAGAGGTGAGAAGTGATTGAGGGCTAACCTTACCGCCCTTAGCTCCCTCAGATTGGACGATAGGAGTCTCTCCTGAGGATTCCAGGTATTCTGAACTGTATTGTGTCCCAGATGGGCTCCCCAGCCTAGAAGGGAGGCGTCCGTGGTCAGGATCACCCAAGTAGGTTGGGCTAGAGGCATTCCATCCACTAGGTTCTTCCACCACCTGAGGGAGGAACGGACTTCTACAGACAGGGAGTGATTCCGATCTAGGTCTCTGGGTTTGCGATTCCAAACCGCTAAAACTTCCTCTTGTAGTGGCCGAAGGTGCCACAAGGCCCAAGGTACTGCCTCTGCAGACGCTGACATATGGCCTAACATCCTCATGAGAACCCGAATAGACACCCGTCTGGGGGATAGGAGAAACTCTGCAGCTTTTATTACTTTGTCTCTCCTCTGTGGAGATAGATATAGGGTCATTAGCTGTGAATCTATCACAAACCCCAGAAACCGCCAGGTGGTAGAGGGGACCAACTCTGATTTGTCCCAATTCACGAGCCACCCCAGGTTCTGCAGAGTGTGGAGAGCTTGTTGAAGCTGGGCTTGTAAGATGTCTGTGGACGCGGCTTTTAAAAGCCAGTCGTCTAAATAAGGGACGACTTCTAAGCCGAGGAGCCTTAAGTGGGCGACCACAGGAGCCACAACCTTTGTGAAGGTGTGTGGAGCAGAGGAGATGCCAAAAGGCAACACAGCAAACTGGTAGTGCTTCACTACCTCTTTTATGCAGACAGCAACTCTGAGATATTTCCTGTGGGCCAGACAGATAGGAACATGAAGGTAAGCGTCCTTCAGATCTATCGTCACCATCACGTCTGCCGGGTTCAGGATGTTTAGGACTGAGCGAATGGTTTCCATCCGGAAACGCTTCTTTCTGATGAACCGATTTAGGTAACGCAGATCGATAATCATGCGCCAGTCTCCTGACGGCTTTCCCCCCTTGATCTCCGCGACGGAGGTGTCGAGGAACTCTTTCATCCAAGAAAACATCTCTACGACTGTCGGCTCAGGATTGGCTGGCCTAGGGCGGCAGCCTGGACAGCGATGAAATTCGTAGGCATCCGGTAACGGGGTGCCACAACTGGAACAAGCCAGGTGCTTCTGCTTGTGGGCGGTTTTTCCTAAGAAAAGAAGTAAGCATTAAAAAAATGGTTCCAACGCCCCCAAAAAAGGCCCCAGCCCAGACGTCCATCTTACCCTGAGAAGGTGACGTCAAGGTCAGCTGCACACAGAAACTGAGTGCAACACTGACCCAGCCAGCAACCTGGCCTTATATAGCAGGAAGGGGAGGGCGGGGGGAGGAGGAAGCAACAGCTCCTCCTCCAGCAATGTCCAGGCACCACACTGCGGGACTAACTTATAAAAATAGAAGTTTCTTGCTGGAACTTAACCACATTCTGTAACGGACCGTTTCAGCAGACAAGGGGTTAAAATCCGTTTAGGCGATAAGCCCCTTTCTGAGAGACAGGCACAGCTACTGCAGGATACACCAAACTCCCGAACTGGATACAAAATAGCACTCCAAACTGGAACCTCACGAATAGCTGCTAGCAGACGAACAGGAATCAGCTTACACTCCTGGCAATCAGCCTCTAACAGCATACAGCGGATCCCCCCAATAACGAGACAAGGCTCCGTGTTGAGGGTCAAGCAGTGGTCTGACTGTACTTCACGTACAGCCTCTTTTATTCATAAACCACAAACATAGTACTGCCCATAGGGGTTTAAAATGCAACCAATCAGTAATTTACAACACATACAATGTAAGTACAGCCCATCTGGTGTACACGCCCCTAGGGGACCAGAATGAAGACTGTGACATAGGACAGATAAACAGCACTTAGGACACACAGACACAACACATCCCCACAATGCATCATGGTTTCCTCCTCTCTGCCCTCGAGACACCCGAGGCGTAATCCAATTATCTCTCAAGACAAAGAGAAGTCACCAATACACATGTGCAGACAATAGGACAGACATCACCCTTTAAACACACAATGGGACAATGGCACAATAAAAAACACACCCAGCATTTTCCTCCCAAGCTGACAAGTTACATTTATTATAAATTGTTACAACTTTGTGAGTTTACATTGGCCATACATATAACTTACATCAATTTAAACAGTATAACTTGGGGACAAACCTATCCAAAATTCACTTGAATAGGTTCAGGGGTTTAAAAGTTAGTATATGGCCCATAATCCTGGGGCAAGAGGCCAGCAGCCAGTCCTCTCCAAAACCCAGTGGCGAGGTTGATTTCGCCACACATCTCCTCCCCCCCAGGGAAGACTAACCAGATACCTGACCTCACGCCGGTCGGTACCTGAGTTAGTCTGGCAGCCCACCCACAACCAAATACTGGACCTGTTGACTTTAGTAGCCTGTCTCTGTCCAGTGAGTCCACCAAGGTTATGTTGGAAGCTGGTACTCCCGGTCTCTGTGTTGCTCCCTGGCTTGGAGTGGAGGTTGCTTTGTGGGCAGGTATCAGCGGTACTCTGCCCTGGTGCCAGCGCTACCACGGAAGAAGCCTGGTTGGAGCCTGGTTGTTGGAGGGGGAGACCGACTGTCTCTACCCCCTGTGCTGTAAGTGCAGAGACCACGGTCCCATCTGCACTGTTGTGGGGCTTACTGTCTCCCCCTGGTGCGTTAAGCTGCCGCTGGGGAGAGGGGGTAACAAGCTCCTCTCCCATACATACTTCCAGCCGCTGGGGAGGGCGACCGAAAGTCTCCGCTCCCAATACAGTGTCCTGTTGCTGGGGAAAGGAGACTGGGCTCTCTAATCCCTGCTGGACACTCTGCCGTTGGGGGACAGGACCGACTGTCTCTGCCCCCTGTAACTCCGCCTGCCGCTGGGGAAAGGAGACTGGGCTCCCGATCCCCAATAAATCATACGGCCACTGGGGAATGGAGACTGGGCTCCCAATTCCCCAAAAATCATGCTGCTGCTGGCGGGCAGGAACAACTACCTCTGCCCCCTGTAACTCAGCCTGCCGCTGAGGAGGGAGGACGCTGCTCTCCTCTCCCTGCATTTCACACTGCCTTCCCGGCATATCACTCTGCTGCTGGGGGATGGAGACTGGGTTTGTCACCTTACTGTCCTGCTGAGCCTTCTCACTGGCGTGGAACAGCTGCTGGTAGCCCTGTTCCAGCTCCATCTCCCGGGTCACCAGGTGGACCAGGTCCTGCTTAATCTCATGAGTGTCGTCCCAGTCATACCTGCTCTCCCTCCATTCCAAGAGATCATGGAACCGGGCTTGTGTAGGGCTCCCAAACTCCAGCTCTGAAAAAGTCTCCCATAACAAGCCAGGACCATCAAACTCCTCTCCCTCCGGCTTGTCATGCTCAGCTGTCCTGGGTAGGTACTGTGCCCCATACCACCAGAGCGCCTGGTAGGCATCTTCCAGCCACAGCTCCCGCCATGCTAGGAGTTCCAATTCCTTTACCCATTCCTCCCGGGGCTGCTCTCCCAGGAAGGGCATCCGCAGGGCTACTCGCTTCTGCAACCGCTGGTCTTCCGTGAGGAGTCTCTCGTCCTGCATATACTCCACAATACCCAGTACCTGGTACCAGATGCCTTTGCGGACTGCATCTCGGTCATCCATGACACCCTCATCGTACTCCACTGCTGTTTCCATTCTGGTGCTGTCAGGGTCGCTGTACTGGGACATGCGTTGCCCTCAAATTGTAATTCCAGGGAATGATGTTTCTTTGTAGCTGTCCTTCTGGGCTGTGGGAACGATCCCGCCGCTTGCCACCAATGTAACGGACCGTTTCAGCAGACAAGGGGTTAAAATCCGTTTAGGCGATAAGCCCCTTTCTGAGAGACAGGCACAGCTACTGCAGGATACACCAAACTCCCGAACTGGATACAAAATAGCACTCCAAACTGGAACCTCACGAATAGCTGCTAGCAGACGAACAGGGATCAGCTTACACTTCTGGCAATCGGTCTTCTAACAGCATATAGCGAATCCCCCCAATAACGAGACAAGGCTCCGTGTTGAGGGTCAAGCAGTGGTCTGACTGTACTTCACGTACAGCCTCTTTTATTCATAAACCACAAACATAGTACTGCCCACAGGGGTTTGAAATGCAACCAATCAGTAATTTACAACACATACAATGTAAGTACAGCCCATCTGGTGTACACGCCCCTAGGGGACCAGAATGAAGACTGTGACATAGGACAGATAAACAGCACTTAGGACACACAGACACAACACATCCCCACAATGCATCATGGTTTCCTCCTCTCTGCCCTCGAGACACCCGAGGCGTAATCCAATTATCTCTCAAGACAAAGAGAAGTCACCAATACACATGTGCAGACAATAGGACAGACATCACCCTTCAAACACACAATGGGACAATGGCACAATAGAAACACACCCAGTATTTTCCTCCCAAGCTGACAAGTTACACTTATTATAAATTGTTACAACTTTGTGAGTTTACATTGGCCATACATATAACTTACATCAATTTAAACAGTATAACTTGGGGACAAACCTATCCAAAATTCACTTGAATAGGTTCAGGGGTTTAAAAGTTAGTATATGGCCCATAATCCTGGGGCAAGAGGCCAGCAGCCAGTCCTCTCCAAAACCCAGTGGCGAGGTTGGTTTCGCCACACATTCCCTCCTCCCCCTTGCTCTGCAAGCATAATACAGCAATCTGAGCTGTATTCTATAGCGGCGCTGATCTAAGTTGCGGACCGGAAGTGACAGTGACGCACTTCCGGTTTCGCGTCCGACACACCGGAGCTGAGACGCGATCTCATGCACGGCTGCAGACTACAGAGGAGGTAGGAGGAGGGCAGAAGGAGCGGAGCGGAGAGGGGACAGGGGGAAGGGAGCTCCACAGCTCCGCTTTGTGCGCACTTCCCTGTCTAACTTACCGGCTACTACAGCCAGGATATCCACATACTTACGCTCCCAGCAAGGCAGGAGACAGCCGTCCTCTGCCTAAACCTGTAAAAGAAAGTTTATAACATAAGGCAACATAAACATGCAGAAATTTAGCAAATTTCCCCCCAAACTAGTAAGGGAGAGACTTTGAATAGAGTCATGCCTGTCAGACCAACACACAGGACAAAATAAAAGCAACTAGCCCTGTGTAGGGCGGCCTATATAAGGAGGGGGGAGTTAATTAATTAGTTAATTAATTACTTGGGATGCAGAATTTTATTCAGCAAAAATTCCGCCTGTCCTGACCAGCTTCACAGGGGTGAATACCCCCACTTGTGCTGCTGGTTAGGACGAAAGGGAAGCAGTTACACTGCCAGGCTATACATGGAACAGACAGAATCAGAAGCAGTGGAGCACTGCCAGGCTATACATGGAGCAGACAGGATCAGAAGCAGTTGAGCACTGCCAGGCTATACATGGAACAGACAGGATCAGAAGCAGTTACACTGCCAGGCTATACATGGAACAGACAGGATCAGAAGCAGTGGAGCACTGCCAGGCTATACATGGAACAGACAGAATCAGAAGCAGTAGAGCACTGCCAGGTTATACATGGAGCAGACAGGATCAGAAGCAGTTACACTGCCAGGCTATACATGGAGCAGACAGGATCAGAAGCAGTGAAGCACTGTCAGGCTATACATGGAACAGACAGGATCAGAAGCAGTGGAGCACTGCCAGGCTATACATGGAACAGACAGGATCAGAAGCAGTGGAGCACTGCCAGGCTATACATTTAACAGACAGGATCAGAAGCAGTGGAGCACTGTCAGGCTATACATGGAACAGACAGGATCAGAAGCAGTGGAGCACTGCCAGGCTATACATGGAGCAGACAGGATCAGAAGCAGTTACACTGCCAGGCTAGACATGGAGCAGACAGGATCAGAAGCAGTTACACTGCCAGGCTATACATGGAGCAGACAGGATCAGAAGCAGTTACACTGCCAGGCTATACATGGAGCAGACAGGATCAGAAGCAGTGGAGCACTGCTAGGCTATAAATGTAACAGACAGGATCAGAAGCAGTTACACTGCCAGGCTATACGTGGAACAGACAGGATCAGAAGCAGTTACACTGCCAGGCTATACATGGAACAGACAGGATCAGAAGCAGTGGAGCACTGCCAGGCTATACATGGAACAGACAGAATCAGAAGCAGTGGAGCACTGCCAGGCTATACATGAAACAGACAGGATCAGAAGCAGTGGAGCACTGCCAGGCTAGACATGGAGCAGACAGGATCAGAAGCAGTTACACTGCCAGGCTATACATGGGACAGACAGGATCAGAAGCAGTTGAGCACTGCCAGGCTATACATGGAACAGACAGGAATAGAAGCAGTGGAGCACTGTCAGGCCATACATGGAACAGACAGGATCAGAAGCAGTTACACTGCCAGGCTATACATGGAGCAGACAGGATCAGAAGCAGTGGAGCACTGCCAGGTTATACACGGAACAGACAGGATCAGAAGCAGTGGAGCACTGCCAGGCTATACATGGAACAGACAGAATCAGAAGCAGTGGAGCACTGCCAGGCTATACATGGAACAGACAGGATCAGAAGCAGTGGAGCACTGCCAGGCTATACATGGAGCAGACAGGATCAGAAGCAGTGGAGCACTGCCAGGCTATACATGGGACAGACAGGATCAGAAGCAGTGGAGCACTGCCAGGCTAGACATGGAGCAGACAGGATCAGAAGCAGTTACACTGCCAGGCTATACATGGAGCAGACAGGATCAGAAGCAGTTACACTGCCAGGCTATACATGGAACAGACAGAATCAGAAGCAGTGGATCACTGCCAGGCTATACATGGAGCAGACAGGATCAGAAGCAGTGGAGCACTGCCAGGTTATACATGGAACAGACAGGATCAGAAGCAGTGGAGCACTGCCAGGCTATACATGGAACAGACAGAATCAGAAGCAGTGGAGCACTGCCAGGCTATACATGGAACAGACAGGATCAGAAGCAGTGGAGCACTGCCAGGCTATACATGGGACAGACAGGATCAGAAGCAGTGGAGCACTGCCAGGCTAGACATGGAGCAGACAGGATCAGAAGCAGTTACACTGCCAGGCTATACATGGAGCAGACAGGATCAGAAGCAGTTACACTGCCAGGCTATACATGGAACAGACAGAATCAGAAGCAGTGGATCACTGCCAGGCTATACATGGAGCAGACAGGATCAGAAGCAGTGGAGCACTGCCAGGTTATACATGGAACAGACAGGATCAGAAGCAGTGGAGCACTGCCAGGCTATACATGGAACAGACAGAATCAGAAGCAGTGGAGCACTGCCAGGCTATACATGGAACAGACAGGATCAGAAGCAGTGGAGCACTGCCAGGCTATACATGGGACAGACAGGATCAGAAGCAGTGGAGCACTGCCAGGCTAGACATGGAGCAGACAGGATCAGAAGCAGTTACACTGCCAGGCTATTCATGGAGCAGACAGGATCAGAAGCAGTTACACTGCCAGGCTATACATGGAACAGACAGAATCAGAAGCAGTGGAGCACTGCCAGGTTATACATGGAACAGACAGGATCAGAAGCAGTAGAGCACTGCCAGGCTATACATGGAACAGACAGGATCAGAAGCAGTTACACTGCCAGGCTATACATGGAACAGACAGGATCAGAAGCAGTGGAGCACTGCCAGGCTATACATGGAACAGACAGAATCAGAAGCAGTAGAGCACTGCCAGGTTATACATGGAGCAGACAGGATCAGAAGCAGTTACACTGCCAGGCTATACATGGAGCAGACAGGATCAGAAGCAGTGGAGCACTGTCAGGCTATACATGGAACAGACAGGATCAGAAGCAGTGGAGCACTGCCAGGCTATACATGGAACAGACAGGATCAGAAGCAGTGGAGCACTGCCAGGCTATACATGGAACAGACAGAATCAGAAGCAGTAGAGCACTGCCAGGTTATACATGGAGAAGACAGGATCAGAAGCAGTTACACTGCCAGGCTATACATGGAACAGACAGGATCAGAAGCAGTGGAGCACTGCCAGGCTATACATGGAACAGACAGAATCAGAAGCAGTGGAGCACTGCCAGGCTATACATGGAGCAGACAGGATCAGAAGCAGTTGAGCACTGCCAGGCTATACATGGAACAGACAGGATCAGAAGCAGTTACACTGCCAGGCTATACATGGAACAGACAGGATCAGAAGCAGTGGAGCACTGCCAGGTTATACATGGAACAGACGGGATCAGAAGCAGTGGAGCACTGCTAGGCTATACATGGAACAGACGGGATCAGAAGCAGTGGAGCACTGCCAGGCTATACATGGAACAGACAGAATCAGAAGCAGTGGAGCACTGCCAGGCTATACATGGAACAGACAGGATCAGAAGCAGTGGAGCACTGCCAGGCTATACATGGAGCAGACAGGATCAGAAGCAGTGGAGCACTGCCAGGCTATATATGGGACAGACAGGATCAGAAGCAGTGGAGCACTGCCAGGCTATACATGGGACAGACAGGATCAGAAGCAGTGGAGCACTGCCAGGCTAGACATGGAGCAGACAGGATCAGAAGCAGTTACACTGCCAGGCTATACATGGAGCAGACAGGATCAGAAGCAGTTACACTGCCAGGCTATACATGGAACAGACAGAATCAGAAGCAGTGGAGCACTGCCAGGTTATACATGGAACAAACAGGATCAGAAGCAGTTGAGCACTGCCAGGCTATACATGGAACAGACAGGATCAGAAGCAGTTACACTGCCAGGCTATACATGGAACAGACAGGATCAGAAGCAGTGGAGCACTGCCAGGCTATACATGGAACAGACAGAATCAGAAGCAGTAGAGCACTGCCAGGTTATACATGGAGCAGACAGGATCAGAAGCAGTTACACTGCCAGGCTATACATGGAGCAGACAGGATCAGAAGCAGTGGAGCACTGTCAGGCTATACATGGAACAGACAGGATCAGAAGCAGTGGAGCACTGCCAGGCTATACATGGAACAGACAGGATCAGAAGCAGTGGAGCACTGCCAGGCTATACATGGAACAGACAGAATCAGAAGCAGTAGAGCACTGCCAGGTTATACATGGAGCAGACAGGATCAGAAGCAGTTACACTGCCAGGCTATACATGGAGCAGACAGGATCAGAAGCAGTGGAGCACTGTCAGGCTATACATGGAACAGACAGGATCAGAAGCAGTGGAGCACTGCCAGGCTATACATGGAACAGACAGGATCAGAAGCAGTTACACTGCCAGGCTATACGTGGAACAGACAGGATCAGAAGCAGTGGAGCACTGCCAGGCTATACATGGAACAGACAGAATAAGAAGCAGTGGAGCACTGCCAGGCTATACATGGAGCAGACAGGATCAGAAGCAGTTGAGCACTGCCAGGCTATACATGGAACAGACAGGATCAGAAGCAGTTACACTGCCAGGCTATACATGGAACAGACAGGATCAGAAGCAGTTGAGCACTGCCAGGCTATACATGGAACAGACAGGATCAGAAGCAGTTACACTACCAGGCTATACATGAAACAGACAGAATCAGAAGCAGTAGAGCACTGCCAGGTTATACATGGAGCAGACAGGATCAGAAGCAGTTACACTGCCAGGCTATACATGGAGCAGACAGGATCAGAAGCAGTGGAGCACTGTCAGGCTATACATGAAACAGACAGGATCAGAAGCAGTGGAGCACTGCCAGGCTATACCTGGAACAGACAGGATCAGAAGCAGTGGAGCACTGCCAGGATATACATTTAACAGACAGGATCAGAAGCAGTGGAGCACTGTCAGGCTATACATGGAACAGACAGGATCAGAAGCAGTGGAGCACTGCCAGGCTAGACATGGAGCAGACAGGATCAGAAGCAGTTACACTGCCAGGCTATACATGGAGCAGACAGGATCAGAAGCAGTGGAGCACTGCTAGGCTATAAATGTAACAGACAGGATCAGAAGCAGTTACACTGCCAGGCTATACGTGGAACAGACAGGATCAGAAGCAGTTACACTGCCAGGCTATACATGGAACAGACAGGATCAGAAGCAGTGGAGCACTGCCAGGCTATACATGGAAAAGACAGGATTAGAAACAGTGGAGCACTGCCAGGCTATACATGGAACAGACAGGATCAGAAGCAGTTACACTGTCAGGCTATACATGGAACAGACAGGATCAGAAGCAGTTACACTGCCAGGCTATACATGGAGCAGACAGGATCAGAAGCAGTGGAGCACTGCCAGGCTATACATGGAACAGACAGGATCAGAAGCAGTGGAGCACTGCCAGGCTATACATGGAACAGTCAGGATCAGAAGCAGTGGAGCACTGCCAAGCTAGACATGGAGCAGACAGGATCAGAAGCAGTTACACTGCCAGGCTATACATGGAACAGACAGAATCAGAAGCAGTGGAGCACTGCCAGGCTATACATGGAGCAGACAGGATCAGAAGCAGTGGAGCACTGCCACGTTATACATGGAACAGACAAGATCAGAAGCAGTGGAGCACTGCTAGGCTATACATGGAACAGACGGGATCAGAAGCAGTGGAGCACTGCCAGGCTATACATGGAACAGACAGGATCAGAAGCAGTGGAGCACTGCCAGGCTATACATGGAACAGACAGGATCAGAAGCAGTGGAGCACTGCCAGGCTATACATGGAGCAGACAGGATCAGAAGCAGTGGAGCACTGCCAGGCTATACATGAGACAGACAGGATCAGAAGCAGTGGAGCACTGCCAGGCTATACATGGAACAGACAGGATCAGAAGCAGTGGAGCACTGCCAGGCTATACATGGAGCAGACAGGATCAGAAGCAGTGACACTGCCAGGCTATACATGGAACAGACAGGATCAGAAGCAGTGGAGCACTGCCAGGCTATACATGGAACAGACAGGATCAGAAGCAGTGGAGCACTGCCAGGCTATACATGGAACAGACAGGATCAGAAGCAGTGGAGCACTGCCAGGCTATACATGAGACAGACAGGATCAGAAGCAGTGGAGCACTGCCAGGCTATACATGGAACAGACAGGATCAGAAGCAGTGGAGCACTGCCAGGCTATACATGGAACAGACAGGATCAGAAGCAGTGGAGCACTGCCAGGCTATACATGGAACAGACAGGATCAGAAGCAGTGGAGCACTGCCAGGCTATACATGGAACAGACAGGATCAGAAGCAGTAGAGCACTGCCAGGCTATACATGGAACAGACAGGATCAGAAGCAGTGGAGCACTGCCAGGCTATACATGGAACAGACAGGATCAGAAGCAGTGGAGCACTGCCAGGCTATACATGGAACAGACAGGATCAGAAGCAGTGGAGCACTGCCAGGCTATACATGAACAGACAGGATCAGAAGCAGTGGAGCACTGCCAGGCTATACATGGAACAGACAGGATCAGAAGCAGTTACACTGCCAGGCTATACATGGAACAGACAGGATCAGAAGCAGTGGAGCACTGCCAGGCTATACATGGAACAGACAGGATCAGAAGCAGTGGAGCACTGCCAGGCTATACATGAGACAGACAGGATCAGAAGCAGTGGAGCACTGCCAGGCTATACATGGAACAGACAGGATCAGAAGCAGTGGAGGACTGCCAGGCTATACATGGAACAGACAGGATCAGAAGCAGTGGAGCACTGCCAGGCTATACATGGAACAGACAGGATCAGAAGCAGTGAGCACTGCCAGGCTATACATGGAACAGACAGGATCAGAAGCAGTGGAGCACTGCCAGGCTATACATGGAACAGACAGGATCAGAAGCAGTGGAGCACTGCCAGGCTATACATGGAACAGACAGGATCAGAAGCAGTAGAGCACTGCCAGGCTATACATGGAACAGACAGGATCAGAAGCAGTGGAGCACTGCCAGGCTATACATGGAACAGACAGGATCAGAAGCAGTGGAGCACTGCCAGGCTATACATGGAACAGACAGGATCAGAAGCAGTAGAGCACTGCCAGGCTATACATGGAACAGACAGGATCAGAAGCAGTGGAGCACTGCCAGGCTATACATGGAACAGACAGGATCAGAAGCAGTGGAGCACTGCCAGGCTATACATGGAACAGACAGGATCAGAAGCAGTAGAGCACTGCCAGGCTATACATGGAGCAGACAGGATCAGAAGCAGTGAGCACTGCCAGGCTATACATGGAACAGACAGGATCAGAAGCAGTGGAGCACTGCCAGGCTATACATGGAACAGACAGAATCAGAAGCAGTAGAGCACTGCCAGGCTATACATGGAACAGACAGGATCAGAAGCAGTTGAGCACTGCCAGGCTATACATGGAACAGACAGGATCAGAAGCAGTGGAGCACTGCCAGGCTATACATGGAACAGACAGGATCAGAAGCAGTTACACTGCCAGGCTATACATGGAACAGACAGGATCAGAAGCAGTGGAGCACTGCCAGGCTATACATGTAACAGACAGGATCAGAAGCAGTAGAGCACTGCCAGGCTATACATGGAACAGACAGGATCAGAAGCAGTTACACTGCCAGGCTATACATGGAACAGACAGGATCAGAAGCAGTGGAGCACTGCCAGGCTATACATGGAACAGACAGATCAGAAGCAGTGGAGCACTGCCAGGCTATACATGGAACAGACAGGATCAGAAGCAGTGGAGCACTGCCAGGCTATACATGGAGCAGACAGGATCAGAAGCAGTTACACTGCCAGGCTATACATGGAACAGACAGGATCAGAAGCAGTGGAGCACTGCCAGGCTATACATGGAACAGACAGGATCAGAAGCAGTGGAGCACTGCCAGGTTATACATGGAACAGACAGGATCAGAAGCAGTGGAGCACTGCCAGGCTATACATGGAACAGACAGGATCAGAAGCAGTAGAGCACTGCCAGGCTATACATGGAACAGACAGGATCAGAAGCAGTGGAGCACTGCCAGGCTATACATGGAACAGACAGGATCAGAAGCAGTGGAGCACTGCCAGGCTATACATGGAACAGACAGGATCAGAAGCAGTGGAGCACTGCCAGGCTATACATGGAACAGACAGGATCAGAAGCAGTTACACTGCCAGGCTATACATGGAACAGACAGGATCAGAAGCAGTGGAGCACTGCCAGGCTATACATGGAACAGACAGGATCAGAAGCAGTTGAGCACTGCCAGGCTATACATGGAGCAGACAGGATCAGAAGCAGTTACACTGCCAGGCTATACATGGAACAGACAGGATCAGAAGCAGTGGAGCACTGCCAGGCTATACATGGAACAGACAGGATCAGAAGCAGTTGAGCACTGCCAGGCTATACATGGAACAGACAGGATCAGAAGCAGTTACACTGCCAGGCTATACATGGAACAGACAGGATCAGAAGCAGTGGAGCACTGCCAGGCTATACATGGAACAGACAGAATCAGAAGCAGTAGAGCACTGCCAGGCTATACATGAAACAGACAGGATCAGAAGCAGTGGAGCACTGCCAGGCTATACATGGAACAGACAGGATCAGAAGCAGTGGAGCACTGTCAGGCTATACATGGAACAGACAGGATCAGAAGCAGTGGAGCACTGCCAGGCTATACATGGAACAGACAGGATCAGAAGCAGTAGAGCACTGTCAGGCTATACATGGAACAGACAGGATCAGAAGCAGTGGAGCACTGCCAGGCTATACATGGAACAGACAGGATCAGAAGCAGTGGAGCACTGCCAGACTATACATGGAACAGACAGGATCAGAAGCAGTAGAGCACTGTCAGGCTATACATTTAACAGACAGGATCAGAAGCAGTTACACTGCCAGGCTATACATGGAGCAGACAGGATCAGAAGCAGTGGAGCACTGTCAGGCTATACATTTAACAGACAGGATCAGAAGCAGTTACACTGCCAGGCTATAAATGTAACAGACAGGATCAGAAGCAGTTACACTGCCAGGCTATACGTGGAACAGACAGGATCAGAAGCAGTTACACTGCCAGGCTATACATGGAACAGACAGGATCAGAAGCAGTGGAGCACTGCCAGGCTATACATGGAACAGACAGAATCAGAAGCAGTGGAGCACTTCCAGGCTATACATGAAACAGACAGGATCAGAAGCAGTGGAGCACTGCTAGGCTAGACATGGAGCAGACAGAATCAGAAGCAGTGGAGCACTGCCAGGCTATACATGGAACAGACAGGATCAGAAGCAGTGGAGCACTGTCAGGCTATACATGGGACAGACAGGATCAGAAGCAGTTACACTGCCAGGCTATACATGGGACAGACAGGATCAGAAGCAGTGGAGCACTGCCAGGCTAGACATGGAGCAGACAGGATCAGAAGCAGTTACACTGCCAGGCTATACATGGAGCAGACAGGATCAGAAGCAGTTACACTGCCAGGCTATACATGGAACAGGCAGGATTAGAAGCAGTGGAGCACTGCCAGGCTATACATGGAACAGACAGGATCAGAAGCAGTGGAGCACTGCCAGGCTAGACATGGAGCAGACAGGATCAGAAGCAGTGGAGCACTGCCAGGCTAGACATGGAGCAGACAGGATCAGAAGCAGTTACACTGCCAGGCTATACATGGAACAGACAGGATCAGAAGCAGTGGAGCACTGCCAGGCTATACATGGAACAGACAGGATCAGAAGCAGTGGAGCACTGCCAGGCTATACATGGAACAGACAGAATCAGAAGCAGTAGAGCACTGCCAGGTTATACATGGAGCAGACAGGATCAGAAGCAGTTACACTGCCAGGCTATACATGGAGCAGACAGGATCAGAAGCAGTGGAGCACTGTCAGGCTATACATGGAACAGACAGGATCAGAAGCAGTGGAGCACTGCCAGGCTATACATGGAACAGACAGGATCAGAAGCAGTTACACTGCCAGGCTATACGTGGAACAGACAGGATCAGAAGCAGTGGAGCACTGCCAGGCTATACATGGAACAGACAGAATAAGAAGCAGTGGAGCACTGCCAGGCTATACATGGAGCAGACAGGATCAGAAGCAGTTGAGCACTGCCAGGCTATACATGGAACAGACAGGATCAGAAGCAGTGGAGCACTGCCAGGCTATACATGGAACAGACAGGATCAGAAGCAGTTGAGCACTGCCAGGCTATACATGGAACAGACAGGATCAGAAGCAGTTACACTACCAGGCTATACATGAAACAGACAGAATCAGAAGCAGTAGAGCACTGCCAGGTTATACATGGAGCAGACAGGATCAGAAGCAGTTACACTGCCAGGCTATACATGGAGCAGACAGGATCAGAAGCAGTGGAGCACTGTCAGGCTATACATGAAACAGACAGGATCAGAAGCAGTGGAGCACTGCCAGGCTATACCTGGAACAGACAGGATCAGAAGCAGTGGAGCACTGCCAGGATATACATTTAACAGACAGGATCAGAAGCAGTGGAGCACTGTCAGGCTATACATGGAACAGACAGGATCAGAAGCAGTGGAGCACTGCCAGGCTAGACATGGAGCAGACAGGATCAGAAGCAGTTACACTGCCAGGCTATACATGGAGCAGACAGGATCAGAAGCAGTGGAGCACTGCTAGGCTATAAATGTAACAGACAGGATCAGAAGCAGTTACACTGCCAGGCTATACGTGGAACAGACAGGATCAGAAGCAGTTACACTGCCAGGCTATACGTGGAACAGACAGGATCAGAAGCAGTGGAGCACTGCCAGGCTATACATGGAACAGACAGAATCAGAAGCAGTGGAGCACTGCCAGGCTATACATGAAAAAGACAGGATCAGAAGCAGTGGAGCACTGCCAGGATAGACATGGAGCAGACAGGATCAGAAGCAGTTACACTGCCAGGCTATACATGGAACAGACAGAATCAGAAGCAGTAGAGCACTGCCAGGTTATACATGGAACAGACAGTATCAGAAGCAGTGGAGCACTGCCAGGCTATACATGGAGCAGACAGGATCAGAAGCAGTGAAGCACTGCCAGGCTATACATGGAACAGACAGGATCAGAAGCAGTGGAGCACTGCCAGGCTATACATGGAACAGTCAGGATCAGAAGCAGTGGAGCACTGCCAAGCTAGACATGGAGCAGACAGGATCAGAAGCAGTTACACTGCCAGGCTATACATGGAACAGACAGAATCAGAAGCAGTGGAGCACTGCCAGGCTATACATGGAGCAGACAGGATCAGAAGCAGTGGAGCACTGCCAGGCTATACATGGAACAGACAGGATCAGAAGCAGTGGAGCACTGCCAGGCTATACATGAAACAGACAGGATCAGAAGCAGTGGAGCACTGCCAGGCTATACATTGAACAGACAGGATCAGAAGCAGTGGAGCACTGCCAGGCTATACATGGAACAGACAGGATCAGAAGCAGTGGAGCACTGCCAGGTTATACATGGAACAGACAGGATCAGAAGCAGTGGAGCACTGCCAGGCTATACATGGAACAGACAGGATCAGAAGCAGTAGAGCACTGCCAGGTTATACATGGAACAGACAGGATCAGAAGCAGTGGAGCACTGCCAGGCTATACATGGAACAGACAGGATCAGAAGCAGTGGAGCACTGCCAGGCTATACATGGAACAGACAGGATCAGAAGCAGTGGAGCACTGCCAGGCTATACATTGAACAGACAGGATCAGAAGCAGTGGAGCACTGCCAGGCTATACATTGAACAGACAGAATCAGAAGCAGTAGAGCACTGCCAGGTTATACATGGAACAGACAGGATCAGAAGCAGTGGAGCACTGCCAGGCTATACATGGAACAGACAGGATCAGAAGCAGTGGAGCACTGCCAGGCTATACATGAGACAGACAGGATCAGAAGCAGTGGAGCACTGCCAGGCTATACATGGAACAGACAGGATCAGAAGCAGTAGAGCACTGTCAGGCTATACATGGAACAGACAGGATCAGAAGCAGTGGAGCACTGCCAGGCTATACATGGAACAGACAGGATCAGAAGCAGTTGCACTGCCAGGCTATACATGGAACAGACAGGATCAGAAGCAGTGGAGCACTGCCAGGCTATACATGGAGCAGACAGGATCAGAAGCAGTGGAGCACTGCCAGGCTATACATGGAACAGACAGGATCAGAAGCAGTAGAGCACTGTCAGGCTATACATGGAACAGACAGGATCAGAAGCAGTGGAGCACTGCCAGGCTATACATGGAACAGACAGGATCAGAAGCAGTGGAGCACTGCCAGGCTATACATTGAACAGACAGGATCAGAAGCAGTAGAGCACTGCCAGGCTATACATGGAACAGACAGGATCAGAAGCAGTGGAGCACTGCCAGGCTAGACATGGAACAGACAGGATCAGAAGCAGTGGAGCACTGCCAGGCTATACATGGAACAGACAGAATCAGAAGCAGTAGAGCACTGCCAGGTTATACATGGAGCAGACAGGATCAGAAGCAGTGGAGCACTGTCAGGCTATACATGGAACAGACAGGATCAGAAGCAGTGGAGCACTGCCAGGCTATACATGGAACAGACAGGATCAGAAGCAGTAGAGCACTGCCAGGCTATACATGGAGCAGACAGGATCAGAAGCAGTTACACTGCCAGGCTATACATGGAACAGACAGGATCAGAAGCAGTGGAGCACTGCCAGGCTAGACATGGAGCAGACAGGATCAGAAGCAGTTACACTGCCAGGCTATACATGGAGCAGACAGGATCAGAAGCAGTGGAGCACTGCTAGGCTATAAATGTAACAGACAGGATCAGAAGCAGTTACACTGCCAGGCTATACGTGGAACAGACAGGATCAGAAGCAGTTACACTGCCAGGCTATACATGGAACAGACAGGATCAGAAGCAGTGGAGCACTGCCAGGCTATACATGGAACAGACAGAATCAGAAGCAGTGGAGCACTGCCAGGCTATACATGAAACAGACAGGATCAGAAGCAGTGGAGCACTGCCAGGCTAGACATGGAGCAGACAGGATCAGAAGCAGTTACACTGCCAGGCTATACATGGAACAGACAGAATCAGAAGCAGTGGAGCACTGCCAGGTTATACATGGAACAGACAGGATCAGAAGCAGTAGAGCACTGCCAGGTTATACATGGAGAAGACAGGATCAGAAGCAGTTACACTGCCAGGCTATACATGGAGCAGACAGGATCAGAAGCAGTGAAGCACTGCCAGGCTATACATGGAACAGACAGGATCAGAAGCCGTAGAGCACTGTCAGGCTATACATGGAACAGACAGGATCAGAAGCAGTGGAGCACTGCCAGGCTATACATGGAACAGACAGGATCAGAAGCAGTGGAGCACTGCCAGGCTATACATTGAACAGACAGGATCAGAAGCAGTAGAGCACTGTCAGGCTATACATGGAACAGACAGGATCAGAAGCAGTGGAGCACTGCCAGGCTATACATGGAATCAGAAGCAGTGGAGCACTGCTAGGCTATAAATGTAACAGACAGGATCAGAAGCAGTTACACTACCAGGCTATACGTGGAACAGACAGGATCAGAAGCAGTTACACTGCCAGGCTATACATGGAACAGACAGGATCAGAAGCATTGGAGCACTGCCAGGCTATACATGGAACAGACAGAATCAGAAGCAGTGGAGCACTGCCAGGCTATACATGAAACAGACAGGATCAGAAGCAGTGGAGGACTGCCAGGCTATACATGGAGCAGACAGGATCAGAAGCAGTGGAGCACTGCCAGGCTATACATGGAACAGACAGGATCAGAAGCAGTGGAGCACTGCCAGGCTATACATGGAACAGACAGGATCAGAAGCAGTGGAGCACTGCCAGGCTATACATGGAGCAGACAGGATCAGAAGCAGTGGAGCACTGCCAGGCTATACATGGAACAGACAGGATCAGAAGCAGTGGAGCACTGCCAGGCTATACATGGAACAGACAGGATCAGAAGCAGTGGAGCACTGCCAGGCTATACATGGAACAGACAGGATCAGAAGCAGTGGAGCACTGCCAGGCTATACATGGAACAGACAGGATCAGAAGCAGTGGAGCACTGCCAGGCTATACATGGAACAGACAGGATCAGAAGCAGTAGAGCACTGCCAGGCTATACATGGAACAGACAGGATCAGAAGCAGTGGAGCACTGCCAGGCTATACATGGAACAGACAGGATCAGAAGCAGTAGAGCACTGTCAGGCTATACATGGAACAGACAGGATCAGAAGCAGTGGAGCACTGCCAGGCTATACATGGAACAGACAGAATCAGAAGCAGTTACACTGCCAGGCTATACATGGAACAGACAGGATCAGAAGCAGTGGAGCACTTCCAGGCTAGACATGGAGCAGACAGGATCAGAAGCAGTTACACTGCCAGGCTATACATGGAGCAGACAGGATCAGAAGCAGTTACACTGCCAGGCTATACATGGAACAGACAGAATCAGAAGCAGTGGAGCACTGCCAGGTTATACATGGAACAAACAGGATCAGAAGCAGTTGAGCACTGCCAGGCTATACATGGAACAGACAGGATCAGAAGCAGTTACACTGCCAGGCTATACATGGAACAGACAGGATCAGAAGCAGTGGAGCACTGCCAGGCTATACATGGAACAGACAGAATCAGAAGCAGTAGAGCACTGCCAGGCTATACATGAAACAGACAGGATCAGAAGCAGTGGAGCACTGCCAGGCTATACATGGAACAGACAGGATCAGAAGCAGTAGAGCACTGCCAGGCTATACATGGAACAGACAGGATCAGAAGCAGTGGAGCACTGCCAGGCTATACATGGAACAGACAGATCAGAAGCAGTGGAGCACTGACAGGCTATACATGGAACAGACAGGATCAGAAGCAGTGGAGCACTGCCAGGCTAGACATGGAGCAGACAGGATCAGAAGCAGTTCGCACTGCCAGGCTATACATGGAGCAGACAGGATCAGAAGCAGTGAGCACTGCCAGGCTATACATGGAGCAGACAGGATCAGAAGCAGTGGAGCACTGCCAGGCTATACATGGAACAGACAGGATCAGAAGCAGTTGAGCACTGCCAGGCTATACATGGAACAGACAGGATCAGAAGCAGTGGAGCACTGCCAGGCTATACATGGAACAGACAGGATCAGAAGCAGTGGAGCACTGCCAGGCTATACATGGAACAGACAGGATCAGAAGCAGTAGAGCACTGCCAGGCTATACATGGAACAGACAGGATCAGAAACAGTGGAGCACTGCCAGGCTATACATGAAACAGACAGAATCAGAAGCAGTGGAGCACTGCTAGGCTATAAATGTAACAGACAGGATCAGAAGCAGTTACACTACCAGGCTATACGTGGAACAGACAGGATCAGAAGCAGTTACACTGCCAGGCTATACATGGAACAGACAGGATCAGAAGCAGTGGAGCACTGCCAGGCTATACATGGAACAGACAGAATCAGAAGCAGTGGAGCACTGCCAGGCTATACATGGACAGACAGGATCAGAAGCAGTGGAGCACTGCCAGGCTAGACATGGAGCAGACAGGATCAGAAGCAGTTACACTGCCAGGCTATACATGGAACAGACAGAATCAGAAGCAGTGGAGCACTGCCAGGTTATACATGGAACAGACAGGATCAGAAGCAGTGGAGCACTGCCAGGCTATACATGGAGCAGACAGGATCAGAAGCAGTGGAGCACTGCCAGGCTATACATGGAACAGACAGGATCAGAAGCAGTGGAGCACTGCCAGGCTATACATGGAACAGACAGGATCAGAAGCAGTGGAGCACTGCCAGGCTATACATGGAACAGACAGGATCAGAAGCAGTGGAGCACTGCCAGGCTATACATGGAACAGACAGGATCAGAAGCAGTAGAGCACTGCCAGGCTATACATGGAACAGACAGGATCAGAAGCAGTGGAGCACTGCCAGGCTATACATGGAACAGACAGGATCAGAAGCAGTAGAGCACTGCCAGGCTATACATGGAACAGACAGGATCAGAAGCAGTGGAGCACTGCCAGGCTATACATGGAACAGACAGAATCAGAACCGGTGTGCACTGCCAGGCTATACATGGAACAGACAGGATCAGAAGCAGTGGAGCACTGCCAGGCTAGACATGGAGCAGACAGGATCAGAAGCAGTTACACTGCCAGGCTATACATGGAGCAGACAGGATCGAGCACTGCCAGGCTATACATGGAACAGACAGGATCAGAAGCAGTGGAGCACTGCCAGGCTATACATGGAACAGACAGGATCAGAAGCAGTGAGCACTGCCAGGCTATACATGGAGCAGACAGGATGAGAAGCAGTGAGCACTGCCAGGCTATACATGGAACAGACAGGATCAGAAGCAGTGAGCACTGCCAGGCTATACATGGAACAGACAGGATCAGAAGCAGTGAAGCACTGCCAGGCTATACATGGAACAGACAGGATCAGAAGCAGTGGAGCACTGCCAGGCTATACATGGAACAGACAGGATCAGAAGCAGTGGAGCACTGCCAGGCTATACATGGAACAGACAGGATCAGAAGCAGTGAGCACTGCCAGGCTATACATGGAACAGACAGGATCAGAAGCAGTGGAGCACTGCCAGGCTATACATGGAACAGACAGGATCAGAAGCAGTGGAGCACTGCCAGGCTATACATGGAACAGACAGGATCAGAAGCAGTGGGCACTGCCAGGCTATACATGGAACAGACAGGATCAGAAGCAGTTACACTGCCAGGCTATACATGGAACAGACAGGATCAGAAGCAGTGGAGCACTGCCAGGCTATACATGGAACAGACAGGATCAGAAGCAGTGGAGCACTGCCAGGCTATACATGGAGCAGACAGGATCAGAAGCAGTTACACTGCCAGGCTATACATGGAACAGACAGGATCAGAAGCAGTGGAGCACTGCCAGGCTATACATGGAACAGACAGGATCAGAAGCAGTGGAGCACTGCCAGGCTATACATGGAGCAGACAGGATCAGAAGCAGTGGAGCACTGCCAGGCTATACATGGAACAGACAGGATCAGAAGCAGTTACACTGCCAGGCTATACATGGAACAGACAGGATCAGAAGCAGTGGAGCACTGCCAGGCTATACATGGAACAGACAGGATCAGAAGCAGTGGAGCACTGCCAGGCTATACATGGAACAGACAGGATCAGAAGCAGTGGAGCACTGCCAGGCTATACATGGAACAGACAGGATCAGAAGCAGTGGAGCACTGCCAGGCTATACATGGAACAGACAGGATCAGAAGCAGTGGAGCACTGCCAGGCTATACATGGAACAGACAGGATCAGAAGCAGTGGAGCACTGCCAGGCTATACATGGAACAGACAGGATCAGAAGCAGTAGAGCACTGCCAGGCTATACATGGAACAGACAGGATCAGAAGCAGTGGAGCACTGCCAGGCTATACATGGAACAGACAGGATCAGAAGCAGTAGAGCACTGCCAGGCTATACATGGAACAGACAGGATCAGAAGCAGTGGAGCACTGCCAGGCTATACATGGAACAGACAGGATCAGAAGCAGTGAGCACTGCCAGGCTATACATGGAACAGACAGGATCAGAAGCAGTGGAGCACTGCCAGGCTATACATGGAGCAGACAGGATCAGAAGCAGTTAGCACTGCCAGGCTATACATGGAACAGACAGGATCAGAAGCAGTGGAGCACTGCCAGGCTATACATGGAACAGACAGGATCAGAAGCAGTGGAGCACTGCCAGGCTATACATGGAACAGACAGGATCAGAAGCAGTGGAGCACTGCCAGGCTATACATGAGACAGACAGGATCAGAAGCAGTGGAGCACTGCCAGGCTATACATGGAACAGACAGGATCAGAAGCAGTGGAGCACTGCCAGGCTATACATGGAACAGACAGGATCAGAAGCAGTGGAGCACTGCCAGGCTATACATGGAACAGACAGGATCAGAAGCAGTGGAGCACTGCCAGGCTATACATGGAACAGACAGGATCAGAAGCAGTGGAGCACTGCCAGGCTATACATGGAACAGACAGAATCAGAAGCAGTAGAGCACTGCCAGGCTATACATGGAACAGACAGGATCAGAAGCAGTGGAGCACTGCCAGGCTATACATGGAACAGACAGGATCAGAAGCAGTAGAGCACTGCCAGGCTATACATGGAACAGACAGGATCAGAAGCAGTGGAGCACTGCCAGGCTATACATGGAACAGACAGGATCAGAAGCAGTTACACTGCCAGGCTATACATGGAACAGACAGGATCAGAAGCAGTGGAGCACTGCCAGGCTATACATGGAGCAGACAGGATCAGAAGCAGTGGAGCACTGCCAGGCTATACATGGAACAGACAGGATCAGAAGCAGTAGAGCACTGTCGGCTATACATGGAACAGACAGGATCAGAAGCAGTGGAGCACTGCCAGGCTATACATGGAACAGACAGGATCAGAAGCAGTGGAGCACTGCCAGGCTATACATGGAACAGACAGGATCAGAAGCAGTAGAGCACTGTCAGGCTATACATGGAACAGACAGGATCAGAAGCAGTGGAGCACTGCCAGGCTATACATGGAACAGACAGGATCAGAAGCAGTTACACTGCCAGGCTATACATGGACAGACAGGATCAGAAGCAGTGGAGCACTGCCAGGCTATAAATGGAACAGACAGGATCAGAAGCAGTTACACTGCCAGGCTATACATGGAACAGACAGGATCAGAAGCAGTTACACTGCCAGGCTATACATGGAACAGACAGGATCAGAAGCAGTGGAGCACTGCCAGGCTATACATGGAACAGACAGATCAGAAGCAGTGGAGCACTTCCAGGCTATACATGAACAGACAGGATCAGAAGCAGTGGAGCACTGCTAGGCTAGACATGGAGCAGACAGAATCAGAAGCAGTTACACTGCCAGGCTATACATGGGACAGACAGGATCAGAAGCAGTGGAGCACTGTCAGGCTATACATGGGACAGACAGGATCAGAAGCAGTTACACTGCCAGGCTATACATGGAACAGACAGGATCAGAAGCAGTTACACTGCCAGGCTATACATGGAACAGACAGGATCAGAAGCAGTTGAGCACTGCCAGGCTATACATGGAACAGACAGGATTAGAAGCAGTGGAGCACTGCCAGGCTATACATGGAACAGACAGGATCAGAAGCAGTAGAGCACTGTCAGGCTATACATGGAACAGACAGGATCAGAAGCAGTTACACTGCCAGGCTATACATGGAGCAGACAGGATCAGAAGCAGTGGAGCACTGCCAGGCTATACATGGAACAGACAGGATCAGAAGCAGTGGAGCACTGCCAGGCTATACATGGAACAGACAGGATCAGAAGCAGTGGAGCACTGCCAGGCTAGACATGGAGCAGACAGGATCAGAAGCAGTTACACTGCCAGGCTATACATGGAACAGACAGAATCAGAAGCAGTGGAGCACTGCCAGGCTATACATGGAGCAGACAGGATCAGAAGCAGTGGAGCACTGCCAGGCTATACATGGAACAGACAGGATCAGAAGCAGTGGAGCACTGCTAGGCTATACATGGAACAGACAGGATCAGAAGCAGTGGAGCACTGCCAGGCTATACATGGAACAGACAGATCAGAAGCAGTGGAGCACTGCCAGGCTATACATGGAACAGACAGGATCAGAAGCAGTGGAGCACTGCCAGGCTATACATGGAGCAGACAGGATCAGAAGCAGTGGAGCACTGCCAGGCTATACATGGACAGACAGGATCAGAAGCAGTGGAGCACTGCCAGGCTATACATGGACAGACAGGATCAGAAGCAGTGGAGCACTGCCAGGCTATACATGGAACAGACAGGATCAGAAGCAGTGGAGCACTGCCAGGCTATACATGGAACAGACAGGATCAGAAGCAGTGACACTGCCAGGCTATACATGGAACAGACAGGATCAGAAGCAGTGGAGCACTGCCAGGCTATACATGGAACAGACAGGATCAGAAGCAGTGGAGCACTGCCAGGCTATACATGGAACAGACAGGATCAGAAGCAGTGGAGCACTGCCAGGCTATACATGGAACAGACAGGATCAGAAGCAGTGGAGCACTGCCAGGCTATACATGGAACAGACAGAATCAGAAGCAGTAGAGCACTGCCAGGTTATACATGGAACAGACAGGATCAGAAGCAGTGGAGCACTGCCAGGCTATACATGGAACAGACAGGATCAGAAGCAGTGGAGCACTGCCAGGCTATACATGAAACAGACAGGATCAGAAGCAGTGGAGCACTGCCAGGCTATACATGGAACAGACAGGATCAGAAGCAGTAGAGCACTGTCAGGCTATACATGGAACAGACAGGATCAGAAGCAGTGGAGCACTGCCAGGCTATACATGGAACAGACAGATCAGAAGCAGTTACACTGCCAGGCTATACATGGAACAGACAGGATCAGAAGCAGTGGAGCACTGCCAGGCTATACATGGAGCAGACAGGATCAGAAGCAGTGGAGCACTGCCAGGCTATACATGGAACAGACAGGATCAGAAGCAGTAGAGCACTGCCAGGCTATACATGGAACAGACAGGATCAGAAGCAGTGGAGCACTGCCAGGCTATACATGGAACAGACAGGATCAGAAGCAGTGGAGCACTGCCAGGCTATACATGGAACAGACAGGATCAGAAGCAGTAGAGCACTGCCAGGCTATACATGGAACAGACAGGATCAGAAGCAGTGGAGCACTGCCAGGCTAGACATGGGACGGACAGGATCAGAAGCAGTGGAGCACTGCCAGGCTATACATGGAACAGACAGAATCAGAAGCAGTAGAGCACTGCCAGGTTATACATGGAGCAGACAGGATCAGAAGCAGTTACACTGTCAGGCTATACATGGAACAGACAGGATCAGAAGCAGTGGAGCACTGCCAGGCTATACATGGAACAGACAGAATCAGAAGCAGTAGAGCACTGCCAGGTTATACATGGAGCAGACAGGATCAGAAGCAGTTACACTGTCAGGCTATACATGGAACATACAGGATCAGAAGCAGTGGAGCACTGCCAGGCTAGACATGGAGCAGACAGGATCAGAAGCAGTTACACTGCCAGGCTATACATGGAGCAGACAGGATCAGAAGCAGTGGAGCACTGCTAGGCTATAAATGTAACAGACAGGATCAGAAGCAGTTACACTGCCAGGCTATACGTGGAACAGACAGGATCAGAAGCAGTTATACTGCCAGGCTATACATGGAACAGACAGGATCAGAAGCAGTGGAGCACTGCCAGGCTATACATGGAACAGACAGAATCAGAAGCAGTGGAGCACTGCCAGGCTATACATGAAACAGACAGGATCAGAAGCAGTGGAGCACTGCCAGGCTAGACATGGAGCAGACAGGATCAGAAGCAGTTACACTGCCAGGCTATACATGGAACAGACAGAATCAGAAGCAGTGGAGCACTGCCAGGTTATACATGGAACAGACAGGATCAGAAGCAGTAGAGCACTGCCAGGTTATACATGGAGAAGACAGGATCAGAAGCAGTTACACTGCCAGGCTATACATGGAGCAGACAGGATCAGAAGCAGTGAAGCACTGCCAGGCTATACATGGAACAGACAGGATCAGAAGCAGTAGAGCACTGTCAGGCTATACATGGAACAGACAGGATCAGAAGCAGTGGAGCACTGCCAGGCTATACATGGAACAGACAGGATCAGAAGCAGTGGAGCACTGCCAGGCTATACATGGAACAGACAGGATCAGAAGCAGTAGAGCACTGCCAGGCTATACATGGAACAGACAGGATCAGAAGCAGTGGAGCACTGCCAGGCTATACATGAAACAGACAGGATCAGAAGCAGTGGAGCACTGCCAGGCTATACATGTAACAGACAGGATCAGAAGCAGTTACACTGCCAGGCTATACATGGAACAGACAGGATCAGAAGCAGTTACACTGCCAGGCTATACATGGAACAGACAGGATCAGAAGCAGTGGAGCACTGCCAGGCTATACATGAAACAGACAGGATCAGAAGCAGTGGAGCACTGCCAGGCTAGACATGGAGCAGACAGGATCAGAAGCAGTTACACTGCCAGGCTATACATGGAACAGACAGAATCAGAAGCAGTGGAGCACTGCCAGGTTATACATGGAACAGACAGGATCAGAAGCAGTGGAGCACTGCCAGGCTATACATGGAGCAGACAGGATCAGAAGCAGTGGAGCACTGCCAGGCTATACATGGAGCAGACAGGATCAGAAGCAGTGAAGCACTGCCAGGCTATACATGGAACAGACAGGATCAGAAGCCGTAGAGCACTGTCAGGCTATACATGGAACAGACAGGATCAGAAGCAGTGGAGCACTGCCAGGCTATACATGGAACAGACAGGATCAGAAGCAGTGGAGCACTGCCAGGCTATACATTTAACAGACAGGATCAGAAGCAGTAGAGCACTGTCAGGCTATACATGGAACAGACAGGATCAGAAACAGTGGAGCACTGCCAGGCTATACATGAAACAGACAGAATCAGAAGCAGTGGAGCACTGCTAGGCTATAAATGTAACAGACAGGATCAGAAGCAGTTACACTACCAGGCTATACATGGAACAGACAGGATCAGAAGCAGTAGAGCACTGCCAGGTTATACATGGAACAGACAGGATCAGAAGCAGTTACACTGCCAGGCTATACATGGAACAGACAGGATCAGAAGCATTGGAGCACTGCCAGGCTATACATGGAACAGACAGAATCAGAAGCAGTGGAGCACTGCCAGGCTATACATGAAACAGACAGGATCAGAAGCAGTGGAGGACTGCCAGGCTAGACATGGAGCAGACAGGATCAGAAGCAGTTACACTGCCAGGCTATACATGGAACAGACAGAATCAGAAGCAGTGGAGCACTGCCAGGTTATACATGGAACAGACAGGATCAGAAGCAGTGGAGCACTGCCAGGCTATACATGGAGCAGACAGGATCAGAAGCAGTGGAGCACTGCCAGGCTATACATGGAACAGACAGGATCAGAAGCAGTGGAGGACTGACAGGCTATACATTGAACAGACAGGATCAGAAGCAGTGGAGCACTGCTAGGCTATACATGGAACATACAGGATCAGAAGCAGTGGAGCACTGCCAGGTTATACATGGAACAGACAGGATCAGAAGCAGTGGAGCACTGCCAGGCTATACATGGAACAGACAGAATCAGAAGCAGTAGAGCACTGCCAGGCTATACATGAAACAGACAGGATCAGAAGCAGTGGAGCACTGCCAGGCTATACATGGAACAGACAGGACCAGAAGCAGTAGAGCACTGTCAGGCTATACATGGAACAGACAGGATCAGAAGCAGTGGAGCACTGCCAGGCTATACATGGAACAGACAGAATCAGAAGCAGTTACACTGCCAGGCTATACATGGAACAGACAGGATCAGAAGCAGTGGAGCACTTCCAGGCTAGACATGGAGCAGACAGGATCAGAAGCAGTTACACTGCCAGGCTATACATGGAGCAGACAGGATCAGAAGCAGTTACACTGCCAGGCTATACATGGAACAGACAGAATCAGAAGCAGTGGAGCACTGCCAGGTTATACATGGAACAAACAGGATCAGAAGCAGTTGAGCACTGCCAGGCTATACATGGAACAGATAGGATCAGAAGCAGTTACACTGCCAGGCTATACATGGAACAGACAGGATCAGAAGCAGTGGAGCACTGCCAGGCTATACATAAAAAACAGACAGAATCAGAAGCAGTAGAGCACTGCCAGGCTATACATGAAACAGACAGGATCAGAAGCAGTGGAGCACTGCCAGGCTATACATGGAACAGACAGGATCAGAAGCAGTAGAGCACTGTCAGGCTATACATGGAACAGACAGGATCAGAAGCAGTGGAGCACTGCCAGGCTATACATGGAACAGACAGAATCAGAAGCAGTTACACTGCCAGGCTATACATGGAACAGACAGGATCAGAAGCAGTGGAGCACTGCCAGGCTAGACATGGAGCAGACAGGATCAGAAGCAGTTACACTGCCAGGCTATACATGGAGCAGACAGGATCAGAAGCAGTTACACTGCCAGGCTATACATGGAACAGACAGAATCAGAAGCAGTGGAGCACTGCCAGGTTATACATGGAACAAACAGGATCAGAAGCAGTTGAGCACTGCCAGGCTATACATGGAACAGACAGGATCAGAAGCAGTTACACTGCCAGGCTATACATGGAACAGACAGGATCAGAAGCAGTGGAGCACTGCCAGGCTATACATGGAACAGACAGAATCAGAAGCAGTAGAGCACTGCCAGGTTATACATGGAGCAGACAGGATCAGAAGCAGTTACACTGCCAGGCTATACATGGAGCAGACAGGATCAGAAGCAGTGGAGCACTGTCAGGCTATACATGGAACAGACAGGATCAGAAGCAGTGGAGCACTGCCAGGCTATACATGGAACAGACAGGATCAGAAGCAGTGGAGCACTGCCAGGCTATACATGGAACAGACAGAATCAGAAGCAGTAGAGCACTGCCAGGTTATACATGGAGCAGACAGGATCAGAAGCAGTTACACTGCCAGGCTATACATGGAGCAGACAGGATCAGAAGCAGTGGAGCACTGTCAGGCTATACATGGAACAGACAGGATCAGAAGCAGTGGAGCACTGCCAGGCTATACATGGAACAGACAGGATCAGAAGCAGTTACACTGCCAGGCTATACGTGGAACAGACAGGATCAGAAGCAGTGGAGCACTGCCAGGCTATACATGGAACAGACAGAATAAGAAGCAGTGGAGCACTGCCAGGCTATACATGGAGCAGACAGGATCAGAAGCAGTTGAGCACTGCCAGGCTATACATGGAACAGACAGGATCAGAAGCAGTTACACTGCCAGGCTATACATGGAACAGACAGGATCAGAAGCAGTTGAGCACTGCCAGGCTATACATGGAACAGACAGGATCAGAAGCAGTTACACTGCCAGGCTATACATGAAACAGACAGAATCAGAAGCAGTAGAGCACTGCCAGGTTATACATGGAGCAGACAGGACCAGAAGCAGTTACACTGCCAGGCTATACATGGAGCAGACAGGATCAGAAGCAGTGGAGCACTGTCAGGCTATACATGGAACAGACAGGATCAGAAGCAGTGGAGCACTGCCAGGCTATACCTGGAACAGACAGGATCAGAAGCAGTGGAGCACTGCCAGGATATACATTTAACAGACAGGATCAGAAGCAGTGGAGCACTGTCAGGCTATACATGGAACAGACAGGATCAGAAGCAGTGGAGCACTGCCAGGCTAGACATGGAGCAGACAGGATCAGAAGCAGTTACACTGCAAGGCTATACATGGAGCAGACAGGATCAGAAGCAGTGGAGCACTGCTAGGCTATAAATGTAACAGACAGGATCAGAAGCAGTTACACTGCCAGGCTATACGTGGAACAGACAGGATCAGAAGCAGTTACACTGCCAGGCTATACATGGAACAGACAGGATCAGAAGCAGTGGAGCACTGCCAGGCTATACATGGAACAGACAGAATCAGAAGCAGTGGAGCACTGCCAGGCTATACATGAAACAGACAGGATCAGAAGCAGTGGAGCACTGCCAGGCTAGACATGGAGCAGACAGGATCATAAGCAGTTACACTGCCAGGCTATACATGGAACAGACAGAATCAGAAGCAGTGGAGCACTGCAAGGTTATACATGGAACAGACAGTATCAGAAGCAGTGGAGCACTGCCAGGCTATACATGGAGCAGACAGGATCAGAAGCAGTGGAGCACTGCCAGGCTATACATGGAACAGACAGGATCAGAAGCAGTTACACTGCCAGGCTATACATGGGACAGACAGGATCAGAAGCAGTTGAGCACTGCCAGGCTATACATGGAACAGACAGGATTAGAAACAGTGGAGCACTGCCAGGCTATACATGGAACAGACAGGATCAGAAGCAGTTACACTGTCAGGCTATACATGGAACAGACAGGATCAGAAGCAGTGGAGCACTGCCAGGCTATACATGGAACAGACAGGATCAGAAGCAGTGGAGCACTGCCAGGCTATACATGGAACAGTCAGGATCAGAAGCAGTGGAGCACTGCCAAGCTAGACATGGAGCAGACAGGATCAGAAGCAGTTACACTGCCAGGCTATACATGGAACAGACAGAATCAGAAGCAGTGGAGCACTGCCAGGCTATACATGGAGCAGACAGGATCAGAAGCAGTGGAGCACTGCCACGTTATACATGGAACAGACAAGATCAGAAGCAGTGGAGCACTGCTAGGCTATACATGGAACAGACGGGATCAGAAGCAGTGGAGCACTGCCAGGCTATACATGGAACAGACAGAATCAGAAGCAGTGGAGCACTGCCAGGCTATACATGGAACAGACAGGATCAGAAGCAGTGTAGCACTGCCAGGCTATACATGGAGCAGACAGGATCAGAAGCAGTGGAGCACTGCCAGGCTATTCATGGGACAGACAGGATCAGAAGCAGTGGAGCACTGCCAGGCTATACATGGGACAGACAGGATCAGAAGCAGTGGAGCACTGCCAGGCTAGACATGGAGCAGACAGGATCAGAAGCAGTTACACTGCCAGGCTATACATGGAACAGACAGAATCAGAAGCAGTGGAGCACTGCCAGGTTATACATGAAACAGACAGGATCAGAAGCAGTGGAGCACTGCCAGGCTATACATGGAACAGACAGGATCAGAAGCAGTGGAGCACTGCCAGGCTATACATGAAACAGACAGGATCAGAAGCAGTGGAGCACTGACAGGCTATACATTGAACAGACAGGATCAGAAGCAGTGGAGCACTGCCAGGCTATACATGGAACATACAGGATCAGAAGCAGTGGAGCACTGCCAGGTTATACATGGAACAGACAGGATCAAAAGCAGTGGAGCACTGCCAGGCTATACATTGAACAGACAGAATCAGAAGCAGTAGAGCACTGCCAGGTTATACATGGAACAGACAGGATCAGAAGCAGTGGAGCACTGCCAGGCTATACATGGAACAGACAGGATCAGAAGCAGTGGAGCACTGCCAGGCTATACATGGAACAGACAGGATCAGAAGCAGTGGAGCACTGCCAGGCTATACATGAAACAGACAGGATCAGAAGCAGTGGAGCACTGACAGGCTATACATTGAACAGACAGAATCAGAAGCAGTAGAGCACTGCCAGGTTATACATGGAACAGACAGGATCAGAAGCAGTGGAGCACTGCCAGGCTATACATGGAACAGACAGGATCAGAAGCAGTGGAGCACTGCCAGGCTATACATGAAACAGACAGGATCAGAAGCAGTGGAGCACTGCCAGGCTATACATGGAAAAGACAGGATCAGAAGCAGTAGAGCACTGTCAGGCTATACATGGAACAGACAGGATAAGAAGCAGTGGAGCACTGCCAGGCTATACATGGAACAGACAGAATCAGAAGCAGTTACACTGCCAGGCTATACATGGAACAGACAGGATCAGAAGCAGTGGAGCACTGCCAGGCTATACATGGAGCAGACAGGATCAGAAGCAGTGGAGCACTGCCAGGCTATACATGGAACAGACAGGATCAGAAGCAGTAGAGCACTGTCAGGCTATACATGGAATAGACAGGATCAGAAGCAGTGGAGCACTGCCAGGCTATACATGGAACAGACAGGATCAGAAGCAGTGGAGCACTGCCAGGCTATACATTTAACAGACAGGATCAAAAGCAGTAGAGCACTGCCAGGCTATACATGGAACAGACAGGATCAGAAGCAGTGGAGCACTGCCAGGCTAGACATGGGACGGACAGGATCAGAAGCAGTGGAGCACTGCCAGGCTATACATGGAACAGACAGAATCAGAAGCAGTAGAGCACTGCCAGGTTATACATGGAGCAGACAGAATCAGAAGCAGTTACACTGTCAGGCTATACATGGAACAGACAGGATCAGAAGCAGTGGAGCACTGCCAGGCTATACATGGAACAGACAGAATCAGAAGCAGTAGAGCACTGCCAGGTTATACATGGAGCAGACAGGATCAGAAGCAGTTACACTGTCAGGCTATACATGGAACATACAGGATCAGAAGCAGTGGAGCACTGCCAGGCTAGACATGGAGCAGACAGGATCAGAAGCAGTTACACTGCCAGGCTATACATGGAGCAGACAGGATCAGAAGCAGTGGAGCACTGCTAGGCTATAAATGTAACAGACAGGATCAGAAGCAGTTACACTGCCAGGCTATACGTGGAACAGACAGGATCAGAAGCAGTTACACTGCCAGGCTATACATGGAACAGACAGGATCAGAAGCAGTGGAGCACTGCCAGGCTATACATGGAACAGACAGAATCAGAAGCAGTGGAGCACTGCCAGGCTATACATGAAACAGACAGGATCAGAAGCAGTGGAGCACTGCCAGGCTAGACATGGAGCAGACAGGATCAGAAGCAGTTACACTGCCAGGCTATACATGGAACAGACAGAATCAGAAGCAGTGGAGCACTGCCAGGTTATACATGGAACAGACAGGATCAGAAGCAGTAGAGCACTGCCAGGTTATACATGGAGAAGACAGAATCAGAAGCAGTGGAGCACTGCCAGGTTATACATTTAACAGACAGGATCAAAAGCAGTAGAGCACTGCCAGGCTATACATGGAACAGACAGGATCAGAAGCAGTGGAGCACTGCCAGGCTAGACATGGGACGGACAGGATCAGAAGCAGTGGAGCACTGCCAGGCTATACATGGAACAGACAGAATCAGAAGCAGTAGAGCACTGCCAGGTTATACATGGAGCAGACAGGATCAGAAGCAGTTACACTGTCAGGCTATACATGGAACAGACAGGATCAGAAGCAGTGGAGCACTGCCAGGCTATACATGAAACAGACAGGATCAGAAGCAGTGGAGCACTGCCAGGCTAGACATGGAGCAGACAGGATCAGAAGCAGTTACACTGCCAGGCTATACATGAAACAGACAGGATCAGAAGCAGTGGAGCACTGCCAGGCTATACATGGAACAGACAGGATCAGAAGCAGTAGAGCACTGTCAGGCTATACATGGAACAGACAGAATCAGAAGCAGTGGAGCACTGCCAGGCTATACATGGAACAGACAGAATCAGAAGCAGTTACACTGCCAGGCTATACATGGAACAGACAGGATCAGAAGCAGTGGAGCACTGCCAGGCTATACATGGAGCAGACAGGATCAGAAGCAGTGGAGCACTGCCAGGCTATACATGGAACAGACAGGATCAGAAGCAGTAGAGCACTGTCAGGCTATACATGGAACAGACAGGATCAGAAGCAGTGGAGCACTGCCAGGCTATACATGGAACAGACAGGATCAGAAGCAGTGGAGTACTGCCAGGCTATACATTTAACAGACAGGATCAGAAGCAGTAGAGCACTGTCAGGCTATACATGGAACAGACAGGATCAGAAGCAGTGGAGCACTGCCAGGCTATACATGGAACAGACAGGATCAGAAGCAGTGGAGCACTGCCAGACTATACATGGAACAGACAGGATCAGAAGCAGTAGAGCACTGTCAGGCTATACATTTAACAGACAGGATCAGAAGCAGTTACACTGCCAGGCTATACATGGAGCAGACAGGATCAGAAGCAGTGGAGCACTGTCAGGCTATACATTTAACAGACAGGATCAGAAGCAGTTACACTGCCAGGCTATAAATGTAACAGACAGGATCAGAAGCAGTTACACTGCCAGGCTATACGTGGAACAGACAGGATCAGAAGCAGTTACACTGCCAGGCTATACATGGAACAGACAGGATCAGAAGCAGTGGAGCACTGCCAGGCTATACATGGAACAGACAGAATCAGAAGCAGTTACACTGCCAGGCTATACATGGGACAGACAGGATCAGAAGCAGTGGAGCACTGTCAGGCTATACATGGGACAGACAGGATCAGAAGCAGTTACACTGCCAGGCTATACATGGGACAGACAGGATCAGAAGCAGTGGAGCACTGCCAGGCTAGACATGGAGCAGACAGGATCAGAAGCAGTTACACTGCCAGGCTATACATGGAGCAGACAGGATCAGAAGCAGTTACACTGCCAGGCTATACATGGAACAGGCAGGATTAGAAGCAGTGGAGCACTGCCAGGCTATACATGGAACAGACAGGATCAGAAGCAGTGGAGCACTGCCAGGCTAGACATGGAGCAGACAGGATCAGAAGCAGTGGAGCACTGCCAGGCTAGACATGGAGCAGACAGGATCAGAAGCAGTTACACTGCCAGGCTATACATGGAACAGACAGGATCAGAAGCAGTGGAGCACTGCCAGGCTATACATGGAACAGACAGGATCAGAAGCAGTGGAGCACTGCCAGGCTAGACACGGAGCAGACAGGATCAGAAGCAGTGGAGCACTGCCAGGCTAGACATGGAGCAGACAGGATCAGAAGCAGTTACACTGCCAGGCTATACATGGAACAGACAGAATCAGAAGCAGTGGAGCACTGCCAGGCTATACATGGAACAGACAGGATCAGAAGCAGTTACACTGCCAGGCTATACATGGGACAGACAGGATCAGAAGCAGTGGAGCACTGCCAGGCTAGACATGGAGCAGACAGGATCAGAAGCAGTTACACTGCCAGGCTATACATGGAGCAGTCAGGATCAGAAGCAGTTACACTGCCAGGCTATACATGGAACAGGCAGGATTAGAAGCAGTGGAGCACTGCTAGGCTAGACATGGAGCAGACAGGATCAGAAGCAGTAGAGCACTGCCAGGCTATACATGGAACAGACAGGATCAGAAGCAGTGGAGCACTGCCAGGCTAGACATGGAGCAGACAGGATCAGAAGCAGTTACACTGCCAGGCTATACATGGAGCAGACAGGATCAGAAGCAGTGGAGCACTGCCAGGCTATACATGGATCAGACAGGATCAGAAGCAGTTACACTGCCAGGCTATACATGGAACAGACAGGATCAGAAGCAGTGGAGCACTGCCAGGCTATACATGGAACAGACAGGATCAGAAGCAGTGGAGCACTGCCAGGCTATACATGGAACAGACAGGATCAGAAGCAGTGGAGCACTGTCAGGCTATACATGGAACAGACAGGATCAGAAGCAGTTGAGCACTGCCAGGCTATACATTTAACAGACAGGATCAGAAGCAGTAGAGCACTGCTAGGCTATACATGGAACAGACAGGATCAGAAACAGTTGAGCACTGCCAGGCTATACATGGAACAGACAGGATCAGAAGCAGTGGAGCACTGCCAGGTTATACATGGAGCAGACAGGATCAGAAGCAGTTACACTGCCAGGCTATACATGGAGCAGACAGGATCAGAAGCAGTGGAGCACTGTCAGGCTATACATGGAACAGACAGGATCAGAAGCAGTGGAGCACTGCCAGGCTATACATGGAACAGACAGGATCAGAAGCAGTGGAGCACTGCCAGGCTATACATGGAACAGACAGAATCAGAAGCAGTAGAGCACTGCCAGGTTATACATGGAGCAGACAGGATCAGAAGCAGTTACACTGCCAGGCTATACATGGAGCAGACAGGATCAGAAGCAGTGGAGCACTGTCAGGCTATACATGGAACAGACAGGATCAGAAGCAGTGGAGCACTGCCAGGCTATACATGGAACAGACAGGATCAGAAGCAGTTACACTGCCAGGCTATACGTGGAACAGACAGGATCAGAAGCAGTGGAGCACTGCCAGGCTATACATGGAACAGACAGAATAAGAAGCAGTGGAGCACTGCCAGGCTATACATGGAGCAGACAGGATCAGAAGCAGTTGAGCACTGCCAGGCTATACATGGAACAGACAGGATCAGAAGCAGTTACACTGCCAGGCTATACATGGAACAGACAGGATCAGAAGCAGTTGAGCACTGCCAGGCTATACATGGAACAGACAGGATCAGAAGCAGTTACACTACCAGGCTATACATGAAACAGACAGAATCAGAAGCAGTAGAGCACTGCCAGGTTATACATGGAGCAGACAGGATCAGAAGCAGTTACACTGCCAGGCTATACATGGAGCAGACAGGATCAGAAGCAGTGGAGCACTGTCAGGCTATACATGAAACAGACAGGATCAGAAGCAGTGGAGCACTGCCAGGCTATACCTGGAACAGACAGGATCAGAAGCAGTGGAGCACTGCCAGGATATACATTTAACAGACAGGATCAGAAGCAGTGGAGCACTGTCAGGCTATACATGGAACAGACAGGATCAGAAGCAGTGGAGCACTGCCAGGCTAGACATGGAGCAGACAGGATCAGAAGCAGTTACACTGCCAGGCTATACATGGAGCAGACAGGATCAGAAGCAGTGGAGCACTGCTAGGCTATAAATGTAACAGACAGGATCAGAAGCAGTTACACTGCCAGGCTATACGTGGAACAGACAGGATCAGAAGCAGTTACACTGCCAGGCTATACATGGAACAGACAGGATCAGAAGCAGTGGAGCACTGCCAGGCTATACATGGAACAGACAGAATCAGAAGCAGTGGAGCACTGCCAGGCTATACATGAAAAAGACAGGATCAGAAGCAGTGGAGCACTGCCAGGATAGACATGGAGCAGACAGGATCAGAAGCAGTTACACTGCCAGGCTATACATGGAACAGACAGAATCAGAAGCAGTAGAGCACTGCCAGGTTATACATGGAACAGACAGTATCAGAAGCAGTGGAGCACTGCCAGGCTATACATGGAGCAGACAGGATCAGAAGCAGTGAAGCACTGCCAGGCTATACATGGAACAGACAGGATCAGAAGCAGTTACACTGCCAGGCTATACATGGGACAGACAGGATCAGAAGCAGTTGAGCACTGCCAGGCTATACATGGAACAGACAGGATTAGAAACAGTGGAGCACTGCCAGGCTATACATGGAACAGACAGGATCAGAAGCAGTTACACTGTCAGGCTATACATGGAACAGACAGGATCAGAAGCAGTTACACTGCCAGGCTATACATGGAGCAGACAGGATCAGAAGCAGTGGAGCACTGCCAGGCTATACATGGAACAGACAGGATCAGAAGCAGTGGAGCACTGCCAGGCTATACATGGAACAGTCAGGATCAGAAGCAGTGGAGCACTGCCAAGCTAGACATGGAGCAGACAGGATCAGAAGCAGTTACACTGCCAGGCTATACATGGAACAGACAGAATCAGAAGCAGTGGAGCACTGCCAGGCTATACATGGAGCAGACAGGATCAGAAGCAGTGGAGCACTGCCAGGTTATACATGGAACAGACAGGATCAGAAGCAGTGGAGCACTGCCAGGCTATACATGAAACAGACAGGATCAGAAGCAGTGGAGCACTGACAGGCTATACATTGAACAGACAGGATCAGAAGCAGTGGAGCACTGCCAGGCTATACATGGAACATACAGGATCAGAAGCAGTGGAGCACTGCCAGGTTATACATGGAACAGACAGGATCAGAAGCAGTGGAGCACTGCCAGGCTATACATTGAACAGACAGAATCAGAAGCAGTAGAGCACTGCCAGGTTATACATGGAACAGACAGGATCAGAAGCAGTGGAGCACTGCCAGGCTATACATGGAACAGACAGGATCAGAAGCAGTGGAGCACTGCCAGGCTATACATGGAACAGACAGGATCAGAAGCAGTGGAGCACTGCCATGCTATACATGAAACAGACAGGATCAGAAGCAGTGGAGCACTGACAGGCTATACATTGAACAGACAGAATCAGAGGCAGTAGAGCACTGCCAGGTTATACATGGAACAGACAGGATCAGAAGCAGTGGAGCACTGCCAGGCTATACATGGAACAGACAGGATCAGAAGCAGTGGAGCACTGCCAGGCTATACATGAAACAGACAGGATCAGAAGCAGTGGAGCACTGCCAGGCTATACATGGAACAGACAGGATCAGAAGCAGTAGAGCACTGTCAGGCTATACATGGAACAGAAAGGATAAGAAGCAGTGGAGCACTGCCAGGCTATACATGGAACAGACAGAATCAGAAGCAGTTACACTGCCAGGCTATACATGGAACAGACAGGATCAGAAGCAGTGGAGCACTGCCAGGCTATACATGGAGCAGACAGGATCAGAAGCAGTGGAGCACTGCCAGGCTATACATGGAACAGACAGGATCAGAAGCAGTAGAGCACTGTCAGGCTATACATGGAACAGACAGGATCAGAAGCAGTGGAGCACTGCCAGGCTATACATGGAACATACAGGATCAGAAGCAGTGGAGCACTGCCAGGCTATACATTTAACAGACAGGATCAAAAGCAGTAGAGCACTGCCAGGCTATACATGGAACAGACAGGATCAGAAGCAGTGGAGCACTGCCAGGCTAGACATGGGACAGACAGGATCAGAAGCAATGGAGCACTGCCAGGCTATACATGGAACAGACAGAATCAGAAGCAGTAGAGCACTGCCAGGTTATACATGGAGCAGACAGGATCAGAAGCAGTTACACTGTCAGGCTATACATGGAACAGACAGGATCAGAAGCAGTGGAGCACTGCCAGGCTATACATGGAACAGACAGAATCAGAAGCAGTAGAGCACTGCCAGGTTATACATGGAGCAGACAGGATCAGAAGCAGTTACACTGTCAGGCTATACATGGAACAGACAGGATCAGAAGCAGTGGAGCACTGCCAGGCTAGACATGGAGCAGACAGGATCAGAAGCAGTTACACTGCCAGGCTATACATGGAGCAGACAGGATCAGAAGCAGTGGAGCACTGCTAGGCTATAAATGTAACAGACAGGATCAGAAGCAGTTACACTGCCAGGCTATACGTGGAACAGACAGGATCAGAAGCAGTTACACTGCCAGGCTATACATGGAACAGACAGGATCAGAAGCAGTGGAGCACTGCCAGGCTATACATGGAACAGACAGAATCAGAAGCAGTGGAGCACTGCCAGGCTATACATGAAACAGACAGGATCAGAAGCAGTGGAGCACTGCCAGGCTAGACATGGAGCAGACAGGATCAGAAGCAGTTACACTGCCAGGCTATACATGGAACAGACAGAATCAGAAGCAGTGGAGCACTGCCAGGTTATACATGGAACAGACAGGATCAGAAGCAGTAGAGCACTGCCAGGTTATACATGGAGAAGACAGGATCAGAAGCAGTTACACTGCCAGGCTATACATGGAGCAGACAGGATCAGAAGCAGTGAAGCACTGCCAGGCTATACATGGAACAGACAGGATCAGAAGCCGTAGAGCACTGTCAGGCTATACATGGAACAGACAGGATCAGAAGCAGTGGAGCACTGCCAGGCTATACATGGAACAGACAGGATCAGAAGCAGTGGAGCACTGCCAGGCTATACATTTAACAGACAGGATCAGAAGCAGTAGAGCACTGTCAGGCTATACATGGAACAGACAGGATCAGAAACAGTGGAGCACTGCCAGGCTATACATGAAACAGACAGAATCAGAAGCAGTGGAGCACTGCTAGGCTATAAATGTAACAGACAGGATCAGAAGCAGTTACACTACCAGGCTATACGTGGAACAGACAGGATCAGAAGCAGTTACACTGCCAGGCTATACATGGAACAGACAGGATCAGAAGCATTGGAGCACTGCCAGGCTATACATGGAACAGACAGAATCAGAAGCAGTGGAGCACTGCCAGGCTATACATGAAACAGACAGGATCAGAAGCAGTGGAGGACTGCCAGGCTAGACATGGAGCAGACAGGATCAGAAGCAGTTACACTGCCAGGCTATACATGGAACAGACAGAATCAGAAGCAGTGGAGCACTGCCAGGTTATACATGGAACAGACAGGATCAGAAGCAGTGGAGCACTGCCAGGCTATACATGGAGCAGACAGGATCAGAAGCAGTGGAGCACTGCCAGGCTATACATGTAACAGACAGGATCAGAAGCAGTGGAGGACTGACAGGCTATACATTGAACAGACAGGATCAGAAGCAGTGGAGCACTGCCAGGCTATACATGGAACATACAGGATCAGAAGCAGTGGAGCACTGCCAGGTTATACATGGAACAGACAGGATCAGAAGCAGTGGAGCACTGCCAGGCTATACATGGAACAGACAGAATCAGAAGCAGTAGAGCACTGCCAGGCTATACATGAAACAGACAGGATCAGAAGCAGTGGAGCACTGCCAGGCTATACATGGAACAGACAGGACCAGAAGCAGTAGAGCACTGTCAGGCTATACATGGAACAGACAGGATCAGAAGCAGTGGAGCACTGCCAGGCTATACATGGAACAGACAGAATCAGAAGCAGTTACACTGCCAGGCTATACATGGAACAGACAGGATCAGAAGCAGTGGAGCACTTCCAGGCTAGACATGGAGCAGACAGGATCAGAAGCAGTTACACTGCCAGGCTATACATGGAGCAGACAGGATCAGAAGCAGTTACACTGCCAGGCTATACATGGAACAGACAGAATCAGAAGCAGTGGAGCACTGCCAGGTTATACATGGAACAAACAGGATCAGAAGCAGTTGAGCACTGCCAGGCTATACATGGAACAGACAGGATCAGAAGCAGTTACACTGCCAGGCTATACATGGAACAGACAGGATCAGAAGCAGTGGAGCACTGCCAGGCTATACATGGAACAGACAGAATCAGAAGCAGTAGAGCACTGCCAGGCTATACATGAAACAGACAGGATCAGAAGCAGTGGAGCACTGCCAGGCTATACATGGAACAGACAGGATCAGAAGCAGTAGAGCACTGTCAGGCTATACATGGAACAGACAGGATCAGAAGCAGTGGAGCACTGCCAGGCTATACATGGAACAGACAGAATCAGAAGCAGTTACACTGCCAGGCTATACATGGAACAGACAGGATCAGAAGCAGTGGAGCACTGCCAGGCTAGACATGGAGCAGACAGGATCAGAAGCAGTTACACTGCCAGGCTATACATGGAGCAGACAGGATCAGAAGCAGTTACACTGCCAGGCTATACATGGAGCAGACAGGATCAGAAGCAGTGAAGCACTGCCAGGCTATACATGGAACAGACAGGATCAGAAGCCGTAGAGCACTGTCAGGCTATACATGGAACAGACAGGATCAGAAGCAGTGGAGCACTGCCAGGCTATACATGGAACAGACAGGATCAGAAGCAGTGGAGCACTGCCAGGCTATACATTTAACAGACAGGATCAGAAGCAGTAGAGCACTGTCAGGCTATACATGGAACAGACAGGATCAGAAACAGTGGAGCACTGCCAGGCTATACATGAAACAGACAGAATCAGAAGCAGTGGAGCACTGCTAGGCTATAAATGTAACAGACAGGATCAGAAGCAGTTACACTACCAGGCTATACGTGGAACAGACAGGATCAGAAGCAGTTACACTGCCAGGCTATACATGGAACAGACAGGATCAGAAGCATTGGAGCACTGCCAGGCTATACATGGAACAGACAGAATCAGAAGCAGTGGAGCACTGCCAGGCTATACATGAAACAGACAGGATCAGAAGCAGTGGAGGACTGCCAGGCTAGACATGGAGCAGACAGGATCAGAAGCAGTTACACTGCCAGGCTATACATGGAACAGACAGAATCAGAAGCAGTGGAGCACTGCCAGGTTATACATGGAACAGACAGGATCAGAAGCAGTGGAGCACTGCCAGGCTATACATGGAGCAGACAGGATCAGAAGCAGTGGAGCACTGCCAGGCTATACATGGAACAGACAGGATCAGAAGCAGTGGAGGACTGACAGGCTATACATTGAACAGACAGGATCAGAAGCAGTGGAGCACTGCCAGGCTATACATGGAACATACAGGATCAGAAGCAGTGGAGCACTGCCAGGCTATACATGGAACAGACAGAATCAGAAGCAGTAGAGCACTGCCAGGCTATACATGAAACAGACAGGATCAGAAGCAGTGGAGCACTGCCAGGCTATACATGGAACAGACAGGACCAGAAGCAGTAGAGCACTGTCAGGCTATACATGGAACAGACAGGATCAGAAGCAGTGGAGCACTGCCAGGCTATACATGGAACAGACAGAATCAGAAGCAGTTACACTGCCAGGCTATACATGGAACAGACAGGATCAGAAGCAGTGGAGCACTTCCAGGCTAGACATGGAGCAGACAGGATCAGAAGCAGTTACACTGTCAGGCTATACATGGAACAGACAGGATCAGAAGCAGTTACACTGCCAGGCTATACATGGAGCAGACAGGATCAGAAGCAGTGGAGCACTGCCAGGCTATACATGGAACAGACAGGATCAGAAGCAGTGGAGCACTGCCAGGCTATACATGGAACAGTCAGGATCAGAAGCAGTGGAGCACTGCCAAGCTAGACATGGAGCAGACAGGATCAGAAGCAAATACACTGCCAGGCTATACATGGAACAGACAGAATCAGAAGCAGTGGAGCACTGCCAGGCTATACATGGAGCAGACAGGATCAGAAGCAGTGGAGCACTGCCACGTTATACATGGAACAGACAGGATCAGAAGCAGTGGAGCACTGCTAGGCTATACATGGAACAGACGGGATCAGAAGCAGTGGAGCACTGCCAGGCTATACATGGAACAGACAGAATCAGAAGCAGTGGAGCACTGCCAGGCTATACATGGAACAGACAGGATCAGAAGCAGTGGAGCACTGCCAGGCTATACATGGAGCAGACAGGATCAGAAGCAGTGGAGCACTGCCAGGCTATTCATGGGACAGACAGGATCAGAAGCAGTGGAGCACTGCCAGGCTATACATGGGACAGACAGGATCAGAAGCAGTGGAGCACTGCCAGGCTAGACATGGAGCAGACAGGATCAGAAGCAGTTACACTGCCAGGCTATACATGGAACAGACAGAATCAGAAGCAGTGGAGCACTGCCAGGTTATACATGGAACAGACAGGATCAGAAGCAGTGGAGCACTGCCAGGCTATACATGGAACAGACAGGATCAGAAGCAGTGGAGCACTGCCAGGCTATACATGAAACAGACAGGATCAGAAGCAGTGGAGCACTGACAGGCTATACATTGAACAGACAGGATCAGAAGCAGTGGAGCACTGCCAGGCTATACATGGAACATACAGGATCAGAAGCAGTGGAGCACTGCCAGGTTATACATGGAACAGACAGGATCAAAAGCAGTGGAGCACTGCCAGGCTATACATTGAACAGACAGAATCAGAAGCAGTAGAGCACTGCCAGGTTATACATGGAACAGACAGGATCAGAAGCAGTGGAGCACTGCCAGGCTATACATGGAACAGACAGGATCAGAAGCAGTGGAGCACTGCCAGGCTATACATGGAACAGACAGGATCAGAAGCAGTGGAGCACTGCCAGGCTATACATGAAACAGACAGGATCAGAAGCAGTGGAGCACTGACAGGCTATACATTGAACAGACAGAATCAGAAGCAGTAGAGCACTGCCAGGTTATACATGGAACAGACAGGATCAGAAGCAGTGGAGCACTGCCAGGCTATACATGGAACAGACAGGATCAGAAGCAGTGGAGCACTGCCAGGCTATACATGAAACAGACAGGATCAGAAGCAGTGGAGCACTGCCAGGCTATACATGGAAAAGACAGGATCAGAAGCAGTAGAGCACTGTCAGGCTATACATGGAACAGACAGGATAAGAAGCAGTGGAGCACTGCCAGGCTATACATGGAACAGACAGAATCAGAAGCAGTTACACTGCCAGGCTATACATGGAACAGACAGGATCAGAAGCAGTGGAGCACTGCCAGGCTATACATGGAGCAGACAGGATCAGAAGCAGTGGAGCACTGCCAGGCTATACATGGAACAGACAGGATCAGAAGCAGTAGAGCACTGTCAGGCTATACATGGAATAGACAGGATCAGAAGCAGTGGAGCACTGCCAGGCTATACATGGAACAGACAGGATCAGAAGCAGTGGAGCACTGCCAGGCTAGACATGGGACGGACAGGATCAGAAGCAGTGGAGCACTGCCAGGCTATACATGGAACAGACAGAATCAGAAGCAGTAGAGCACTGCCAGGTTATACATGGAGCAGACAGGATCAGAAGCAGTTACACTGTCAGGCTATACATGGAACAGACAGGATCAGAAGCAGTGGAGCACTGCCAGGCTATACATGGAACAGACAGAATCAGAAGCAGTAGAGCACTGCCAGGTTATACATGGAGCAGACAGGATCAGAAGCAGTTACACTGTCAGGCTATACATGGAACATACAGGATCAGAAGCAGTGGAGCACTGCCAGGCTAGACATGGAGCAGACAGGATCAGAAGCAGTGGAGCACTGCCAGGCTATACATGGAACAGACAGGATCAGAAGCAGTGGAGCACTGCCAGGCTATACATGGAACAGACAGGATCAGAAGCAGTGACACTGCCAGGCTATACATGGAACAGACAGGATCAGAAGCAGTGGAGCACTGCCAGGCTATACATGGAACAGACAGGAGCACTGCCAGGCTATACATGAAACAGACAGGATCAGAAGCAGTGGAGCACTGCCAGGCTAGACATGGAGCAGACAGGATCAGAAGCAGTTGAGCACTGCCAGGCTATACATGGAACAGACAGGATCAGAAGCAGTGGAGCACTGCCAGGCTATACATGGAACAGACAGGATCAGAAGCAGTGGAGCACTGCCAGGCTATACATGGAACAGACAGGATCAGAAGCAGTTACACTGCCAGGCTATACATGGAGCAGACAGGATCAGAAGCAGTGAAGCACTGCCAGGCTATACATGGAACAGACAGGATCAGAAGCAGTAGAGCACTGTCAGGCTATACATGGAACAGACAGGATCAGAAGCAGTGGAGCACTGCCAGGCTATACATGGAACAGACAGGATCAGAAGCAGTGGAGCACTTCCAGGCTATACATTTAACAGACAGGATCAGAAGCAGTAGAGCACTGTCAGGCTATACATGGAACAGACAGGATCAGAAGCAGTGGAGCACTGCCAGGCTATACATGAAACAGACAGGATCAGAAGCAGTGGAGCACTGCTAGGCTATAAATGTAACAGACAGGATCAGAAGCAGTTACACTACCAGGCTATACGTGGAACAGACAGGATCAGAAGCAGTTACACTGCCAGGCTATATATGGAACAGACAGGATCAGAAGCAGTGGAGCACTGCCAGGCTATACATGGAACAGACAGAATCAGAAGCAGTGGAGCACTGCCAGGCTATACATGAAACAGACAGGATCAGAAGCAGTGGAGGACTGCCAGGCTAGACATGGAGCAGACAGGATCAGAAGCAGTTACACTGCCAGGCTATACATGGAACAGACAGAATCAGAAGCAGTGGAGCACTGCCAGGTTATACATGGAACAGACAGGATCAGAAGCAGTGGAGCACTGCCAGGCTATACATGGAGCAGACAGGATCAGAAGCAGTGGAGCACTGCCAGGCTATACATGGAACAGACAGGATCAGAAGCAGTTACACTGCCAGGCTATACATGGGACAGACAGGATCAGAAGCAGTTGAGCACTGCCAGGCTATACATGGAACAGACAGGATTAGAAGCAGTGGAGCACTGTCAGGCTATACATGGAACAGACAGGATCAGAAGCAGTGGAGGACTGACAGGCTATACATTGAACAGACAGGATCAGAAGCAGTGGAGCACTGCCAGGCTATACATGGAACATACAGGATCAGAAGCAGTGGAGCACTGCCAGGTTATACATGGAACAGACAGGATCAGAAGCAGTGGAGCACTGCCAGGCTATACATGAAACAGACAGAATCAGAAGCAGTAGAGCACTGCCAGGCTATACATGAAACAGACAGGATCAGAAGCAGTGGAGCACTGCCAGGCTATACATGGAACAGACAGGATCAGAAGCAGTAGAGCACTGTCAGGCTATACATGGAACAGACAGGATCAGAAGCAGTGGAGCACTGCCAGGCTATACATGGAACAGACAGAATCAGAAGCAGTTACACTGCCAGGCTATACATGGAACAGACAGGATCAGAAGCAGTGGAGCACTGCCAGGCTATACATGGAGCAGACAGGATCAGAAGCAGTGGAGCACTGCCAGGCTATACATGGAACAGACAGGATCAGAAGCAGTAGAGCACTGTCAGGCTATACATGGAACAGACAGGATCAGAAGCAGTGGAGCACTGCCAGGCTATACATGGAACAGACAGGATCAGAAGCAGTGGAGTACTGCCAGGCTATACATTTAACAGACAGGATCAGAAGCAGTAGAGCACTGTCAGGCTATACATGGAACAGACAGGATCAGAAGCAGTGGAGCACTGCCAGGCTATACATGGAACAGACAGGATCAGAAGCAGTGGAGCACTGCCAGACTATACATGGAACAGACAGGATCAGAAGCAGTAGAGCACTGTCAGGCTATACATGGAACAGACAGGATCAGAAGCAGTGGAGCACTGCCAGGCTATACATGGAACAGACAGGATCAGAAGCAGTAGAGCACTGTCAGGCTATACATTTAACAGACAGGATCAGAAGCAGTTACACTGCCAGGCTATACATGGAGCAGACAGGATCAGAAGCAGTGGAGCACTGCTAGGCTATAAATGTAACAGACAGGATCAGAAGCAGTTACACTGCCAGGCTATACGTGGAACAGACAGGATCAGAAGCAGTTACACTGCCAGGCTATACATGGAACAGACAGGATCAGAAGCAGTGGAGCACTGCCAGGCTATACATGGAACAGACAGAATCAGAAGCAGTGGAGCACTTCCAGGCTATACATGAAACAGACAGGATCAGAAGCAGTGGAGCACTGCTAGGCTAGACATGGAGCAGACAGAATCAGAAGCAGTTACACTGCCAGGCTATACATGGGACAGACAGGATCAGAAGCAGTGGAGCACTGTCAGGCTATACATGGGACAGACAGGATCAGAAGCAGTTACTCTGCCAGGCTATACATGGGACAGACAGGATCAGAAGCAGTGGAGCACTGCCAGGCTAGACATGGAGCAGACAGGATCAGAAGCAGTTACACTGCCAGGCTATACATGGAGCAGACAGGATCAGAAGCAGTTACACTGCCAGGCTATACATGGAACAGGCAGGATTAGAAGCAGTGGAGCACTGCCAGGCTATACATGGAACAGACAGGATCAGAAGCAGTGGAGCACTGCCAGGCTATACATGGAACAGACAGGATCAGAAGCAGTTACACTGCCAGGCTATACATGGGACAGACAGGATCAGAAGCAGTGGAGCACTGCCAGGCTAGACATGGAGCAGACAGGATCAGAAGCAGTTACACTGCCAGGCTATACATGGAACAGACAGGATCAGAAGCAGTGGAGCACTGCCAGGCTATACATGGAACAGACAGAATCAGAAGCAGTGGAGCACTGCCAGGCTATACATGGAACAGACAGGATCAGAAGCAGTTACACTGCCAGGCTATACATGGGACAGACAGGATCAGAAGCAGTGGAGCACTGCCAGGCTAGACATGGAGCAGACAGGATCAGAAGCAGTTACACTGCCAGGCTATACATGGAGCAGTCAGGATCAGAAGCAGTTACACTGCCAGGCTATACATGGAACAGGCAGGATTAGAAGCAGTGGAGCACTGCTAGGCTAGACATGGAGCAGACAGGATCAGAAGCAGTAGAGCACTGCCAGGCTATACATGGAACAGACAGGATCAGAAGCAGTGGAGCACTGCCAGGCTAGACATGGAGCAGACAGGATCAGAAGCAGTTACACTGCCAGGCTATACATGGAGCAGACAGGATCAGAAGCAGTGGAGCACTGCCAGGCTATACATGGATCAGACAGGATCAGAAGCAGTTACACTGCCAGGCTATACATGGAACAGACAGGATCAGAAGCAGTGGAGCACTGCCAGGCTATACATGGAACAGACAGGATCAGAAGCAGTGGAGCACTGCCAGGCTATACATGGAACAGACAGGATCAGAAGCAGTGGAGCACTGTCAGGCTATACATGGAACAGACAGGATCAGAAGCAGTTGAGCACTGCCAGGCTATACATTTAACAGACAGGATCAGAAGCAGTAGAGCACTGCTAGGCTATACATGGAACAGACAGGATCAGAAACAGTTGAGCACTGCCAGGCTATACATGGAACAGACAGGATCAGAAGCAGTGGAGCACTGCCAGGTTATACATGGAGCAGACAGGATCAGAAGCAGTTACACTGCCAGGCTATACATGGATCAGACAGGATCAGAAGCAGTTACACTGCCAGGCTAGACATGGAACAGACAGGATCAGAAGCAGTTACACTGCCAGGCTATACATGGAACAGACAGCATCAGAAGCAGTGGAGCACTGCTAGGCTATAAATGTAACAGACAGGATCAGAAGCAGTTACACTGCCAGGCTATACATGGAACAGACAGGATCAGAAGCAGTGGAGGACTGCCAGGCTAGACATGGAGCAGACAGGATCAGAAGCAGTTACACTGCCAGGCTATACATGGAACAGACAGAATCAGAAGCAGTGGAGCACTGCCAGGTTATACATGGAACAGACAGGATCAGAAGCAGTGGAGCACTGCCAGGCTATACATGGAGCAGACAGGATCAGAAGCAGTGGAGCACTGCCAGGCTATACATGGAACAGACAGGATCAGAAGCAGTTACACTGCCAGGCTATACATGGGACAGACAGGATCAGAAGCAGTTGAGCACTGCCAGGCTATACATGGAACAGACAGGATTAGAAGCAGTGGAGCACTGTCAGGCTATACATGGAACAGACAGGATCAGAAGCAGTGGAGGACTGACAGGCTATACATTGAACAGACAGGATCAGAAGCAGTGGAGCACTGCCAGGCTATACATGGAACATACAGGATCAGAAGCAGTGGAGCACTGCCAGGTTATACATGGAACAGACAGGATCAGAAGCAGTGGAGCACTGCCAGGCTATACATGGAACAGACAGGATCAGAAGCAGTGGAGCACTGCCAGGCTATACATGAAACAGACAGGATCAGAAGCTGTGGAGCACTGCCAGGCTATACATGAAACAGACAGGATCAGAAGCAGTGGAGGACTGATAGGCTATACATTGAACAGACAGGATCAGAAGCAGTGGAGCACTGCCAGGCTATACATGGAACATACAGGATCAGAAACAGTGGAGCACTGCCAGGTTATACATGGAACAGACAGGATCTGAAGCAGTGGAGCACTGCCAGGCTATACATGGAACAGACAGAATCAGAAGCAGTAGAGCACTGCCAGGCTATACATGAAACAGACAGGATCAGAAGCAGTGGAGCACTGCCAGGCTATACATGGAACAGACAGGATCAGAAGCAGTAGAGCACTGTCAGGCTATACATGGAACAGACAGAATCAGAAGCAGTGGAGCACTGCCAGGCTATACATGGAACAGACAGAATCAGAAGCAGTTACACTGCCAGGCTATACATGGAACAGACAGGATCAGAAGCAGTGGAGCACTGCCAGGCTATACATGGAGCAGACAGGATCAGAAGCAGTGGAGCACTGCCAGGCTATACATGGAACAGACAGGATCAGAAGCAGTAGAGCACTGTCAGGCTATACATGGAACAGACAGGATCAGAAGCAGTGGAGCACTGCCAGGCTATACATGGAACAGACAGGATCAGAAGCAGTGGAGTACTGCCAGGCTATACATTTAACAGACAGGATCAGAAGCAGTAGAGCACTGTCAGGCTATACATGGAACAGACAGGATCAGAAGCAGTGGAGCACTGCCAGGCTATACATGGAACAGACAGGATCAGAAGCAGTGGAGCACTGCCAGACTATACATGGAACAGACAGGATCAGAAGCAGTAGAGCACTGTCAGGCTATACATGGAACAGACAGGATCAGAAGCAGTGGAGCACTGCCAGGCTATACATGGAACAGACAGGATCAGAAGCAGTAGAGCACTGTCAGGCTATACATTTAACAGACAGGATCAGAAGCAGTTACACTGCCAGGCTATACATGGAGCAGACAGGATCAGAAGCAGTGGAGCACTGCTAGGCTATAAATGTAACAGACAGGATCAGAAGCAGTTACACTGCCAGGCTATACGTGGAACAGACAGGATCAGAAGCAGTTACACTGCCAGGCTATACATGGAACAGACAGGATCAGAAGCAGTGGAGCACTGCCAGGCTATACATGGAACAGACAGAATCAGAAGCAGTGGAGCACTTCCAGGCTATACATGAAACAGACAGGATCAGAAGCAGTGGAGCACTGCTAGGCTAGACATGGAGCAGACAGAATCAGAAGCAGTTACACTGCCAGGCTATACATGGGACAGACAGGATCAGAAGCAGTGGAGCACTGTCAGGCTATACATGGGACAGACAGGATCAGAAGCAGTTACACTGCCAGGCTATACATGGGACAGACAGGATCAGAAGCAGTGGAGCACTGCCAGGCTAGACATGGAGCAGACAGGATCAGAAGCAGTTACACTGCCAGGCTATACATGGAGCAGACAGGATCAGAAGCAGTGGAGCACTGCCAGGCTATACATGGAGCAGACAGGATCAGAAGCAGTTACACTGCCAGGCTATACATGGAACAGGCAGGATTAGAAGCAGTGGAGCACTGCCAGGCTATACATGGAACAGACAGGATCAGAAGCAGTGGAGCACTGCCAGGCTAGACATGGAGCAGACAGGATCAGAAGCAGTGGAGCACTGCCAGGCTAGACATGGAGCAGACAGGATCAGAAGCAGTTACACTGCCAGGCTATACATGGAACAGACAGGATCAGAAGCAGTGGAGCACTGCCAGGCTATACATGGAACAGACAGGATCAGAAGCAGTGGAGCACTGCCAGGCTAGACACGGAGCAGACAGGATCAGAAGCAGTGGAGCACTGCCAGGCTAGACATGGAGCAGACAGGATCAGAAGCAGTGGAGCACTGTCAGGCTATACATGGAACAGACAGGATCAGAAGCAGTTGAGCACTGCCAGGCTATACATTTAACAGACAGGATCAGAAGCAGTAGAGCACTGCTAGGCTATACATGGAACAGACAGGATCAGAAACAGTTGAGCACTGCCAGGCTATACATGGAACAGACAGGATCAGAAGCAGTGGAGCACTGCCAGGTTATACATGGAGCAGACAGGATCAGAAGCAGTTACACTGCCAGGCTATACATGGATCAGACAGGATCAGAAGCAGTTACACTGCCAGGCTAGACATGGAACAGACAGGATCAGAAGCAGTGGAGCACTGCCAGGCTATACATGGAACAGACAGGATCAGAAGCAGTGGAGCACTGCCAGACTATACATGGAGCAGACAGGATCAGAAGTAGTTACACTGCCAGGCTATACATGGAACAGACAGGATCAGAAGCAGTTACACTGCCAGGCTATACATGGAACAGACAGGATCAGAAGCAGTGGAGCACTGCCAGGCTATACATGGAACAGACAGGATCAGAAGCAGTGGAGCACTGCCAGACTATACATGGAGCAGACAGGATCAGAAGCAGTTACACTGCCAGGCTATACATGGAACAGACAGGATCAGAAGCAGTTACACTGCCAGGCTATACATGAAACAAACAGGATCTCAGAAGCAGTTACACTGCCAGCAGTGGCGTACCTACCATATAGGCAGACCACGCAGCTGCTATGGGGCCTGTGAGGAAGAGGGGCCCGAACTGGAGGAGAGGCCACGCCCCCTAATTGCTCCTGTTTATCTTTCTAAAGCTAAAGGACCTTTGATGATGTCATCAGAGGTCCTGTAAGGGAACTGCACAGTGTAAAGTGTAGTTCCCAGGTTAGAACAGTGCATCTGCCAGGACCTGTGATGACATCATCTTCAGCATCACAGGTCCTGCGGAATCTAGCAAAGGAACTGCACCAAAAATGGCGTAGTTCCTAGGTTTCAAAGGTATATCTGCCAGGACCTGTGATGACATCATCACAGGTCCTTCAACCCCTAACAGCAAGTATTAGAAGTTCACAAGCAGCTCTGCATTGATCCATACAGACTGGAATGGAGTGGTAAGAGGAGGTCCTCCACTTTTCATCATTTACCCCCCCCCCCCCTCCTCCATGCCCTGTTTTTACTCATTGCTCACTCATGTATAATACTTCAGACAGTTACAGTGACCACTACCTCATGTACCTCCCACACAGTGACCACTACCTCATGTACCTCACAGTGACCACTACCTCATGTACCTCACACACAGTGACCATAATGTATAACTGAACACATATTTCTGTAAACACTGCATCAGCAGCATTATACCTTGTATGTCTCACATCAATACACTGCTGTGTGTGTGTATATATATATATATATATACACACACAGCATATATTACACAGTATTATACATGCAATTTGTACAGATATATAGTATATACCGCAGTGTACTGATATGTGAGGTACGAGGTATAATAGATGAGGTGTGTACAGATATATAGTATATACAGCAGTGTACTGATATGTGAGGTACGAGGTATAATAGATGCAGTGTGTACAGATATATAGTATATACAGCAGTGTACTGATATGTGAGGTATGAGGTATAATAGATGAGGTGTGTACAGATATATAGTATATACAGCAGTGTACTGATATGTGAGGTACGAGGTATAATAGTTGCAGTGTGTACAGATATATAGTATATACAGCGGTGTACTGATAGGTGAGGTATGCGGTATAATAGATGCAGTGTGTACAGATATATAGTATATACAGCAGTGTACTGATATGTGAGGTACGAGGTATAATAGATGAGGTGTGTACAGATATATAGTATATACAGAAGTGTACTGATAGGTGAGGTACGCGGTATAATAGATGCAGTGTGTACAGATATATAGTATATACAGCAGTGTACTGATATGTGAGGTATGAGGTATAATAGACGCAGTGTGTACAGATATATAGTATATACAGCAGTGTACTGATATGTGAGGTATGAGGTATAATAGATGCAGTGTGAACAGATATATAGTATATACAGCAGTGTACTGATATGTGAGGTATTAGGTATAATAGATGCAGTGTTTACAGGTATATAGTATATACAGCAGTGTACTGATATGTGAGGTACGAGGTATAATAGATGTAGTGTGTACAGATATATAGTATATACAGAAGTGTACTGATAGGTGAGGTATAATAGATGCAGTGTGTACAGATATATAGTATATACAGCAGTGTATTGATATGTGAGGTATGAGGTATTTACTATATATCTGTACACACTGCATCTATTATACCTCGTACCTCACATATCAGTACACTGCTGTATATACTATTTGTGGTCAGGACCTAAACGAGTGGAAGATGCCCAACCACCACCCCCCTACCTAATTGGCCTGAGGTGTGCCTTGGCCTCACTAGGTCGGTATGCCTGAAAAAGGGGGCATACCCTGAATGTGATGGTTGAATGACTGAATGAAGAATGGGAATGGGTGGGCAGGGGACGTCCGAATGCCGACGTGCTGCCTTGGAGAGCCAGACTGCTTAAGACAGGTACCGGCCCCTCCCACAAATCCAGGCTGCCTGGGAGAGCCAGACTGCTTAAGACAGGTACCGGCCCCTCCCACAAATCCAGGCTAGCCTGCGGCCAGCCTTAACACTTGTGGTCAGGACCTAAACGAGTGGAAGATGCCCAACCACCACCCCCCTACCTAATTGGCCTGAGGTGTGCCTTGGCCTCACTAGGTCGGTATGCCTGAAAAAGGGGGCAAAACCCACCAGTGAGGGAAGGATAGGCCTGAGGTGCTAGGTGCTGAATGCTTGGACCAGCTCCGCTTGTGGCTCCGGGATATACCGTACAAAGCACCCCGAGCGCCAGCGCCCCAAGTGTTTAATGATATGCACAGGGACTCCATGCTTGGACGCTGCGGATGCCGCACCGATGCGGAAAGAATGCCCCGAGAATTGAGCCAGATTCAATCCTACACTGGTCAACAGGATGCGAATATGTTTGATGAACTGGCTGGACGTCAGTGGACCAACAGGGAATGGAAGTAATGGGTCGGTGGGGCTGTGAAGACTAAGGGCCAGCAAGAGGTTGTCCAAGACTGTCACTGGACACCATGCGTTTGTGGTCTGGAAGAACTTAACTACATGGCCGGGACCTACCTGCCTTGTTTTGTTGTGAGGCAACTGCAATGAGTTACTGCCCATCCTGACTAAATCTCCCTTGCGGAGAGCCACCGCCCCTTGTCTGGCCTGTGTCACTTCACCTGGTCTTAAAACCCGTAAAACGCCAAGTACATCGCCGCCTTGATCACCAGGCTGGGAAGGACTCTGAATGGTGAGAATGTGAGAACTTCCGACAGGCTAAGAAACGTGTCCCCCTTAATAGGTCGACGGACCGACTTGACCGTGACCTGGCTCTTTTGAATGCCTCTGAGGATGGCCTTGATCGGGTGAGCTGAAAATATAGAGGGTCTGTCTGGCTCTTGAAGTGCCAAAAAATGCAGCACCCCAGCCAAATATAGCCTAATGGTGTTGTAGGACAAAGCCAATACCGAATGACAATAAGGCACGAAAGCCACCATATACTTGACCTGACCTGTGTCACCTCTAGGATATGCCAACTTAAAGTTCGAAAAAAAAAAAAAACACCCACGCTCGGCGGTACGACCGCAACGTACTGGCCGACAAAGACTTGGTAATGAGTGAACTGGCGACCATCATCAGAGAGTCTAATCCAAGACCAGCAGCCGCCAGTCCGGTACCGGGGTGCCCACTGAGTCTGCTTCTGGGTTCTGTAAGAAAAAGCGAGAAAAATCAAAACGAGATAAAGCATCAGCTGCAACGTTGCTGACCCCGTCCAAAAACCGGGCATGAAAATGAAACCCCTGTTCCAGAGCTATCCAGGTCAATCTACGCATGAAAGACATGATAAGTAACGATTTAGATCTGCCCTTGTTGAAGATCTCTGCGGTCGCCATGTTGTCAGTGTGGAAACCACCGTGTGACCCGACCACCTATGCCCCCAGACTATAGCAGCTGCTACGATAGGATAGATCTCGAACAATGCCGACATCTGAGAAAACCCCGGCAACTGTAGCACGTGTGTGGGCCATGAGCCGGCGAACCAATGTGAGCAGATATGGCCGCGAAACCTACCGAGGCAGCTGCGTCTGAAAATACGTGTGGAGAATCAGAAGTGGCCCTCGGAATAAACATGGAAATGCCGTTCCACCCACTGAGAAATCTGTCCCACATGAACAGATCTTCTCGGGCGTTAGCATTAAGATGCACTGATGCGTCCAAATCACTGGTCTGTTGTAATAAGACTAGCAATCTTGAAATGAATGATCTACCCTGAGGAATGATCCTCATGGCAAAGTATAACATGCCCAACAGAGACTGCAATTCTCTCTTGGTGCAAACCTGAGACATGAGCAAGGAACGGACACCTGATTTGATTGGGGCACTCGTGTGTCTGCTGAGGCAAGGCTATGAGCCCAGTGTGGAATCCCCGTAGGAAACCTTCCACCAGAAAAGCGCGGAACGGCTGAACGGGATGAAGCCGCAGCAGGCGGTCAAGGACCTCGACATTCACCCGGCTCAGTCATGCCGGCTTCACGATGCAGACCGTGACAGGGCAGCCCGTTTAAGCCGACAGACAACTGACAGAAGCCAACCCCCCTCCCCCGACAGTATGAACGTATGAGGAGCGGTCGATGAGGCTCACGTGAAGTATGATAGTCGTTTCCACTGACGGATGAAGCGAGCCCGAGTTTAACTGAATCTGTGGCGTGGCAGACTGATTAAAAACGAATACTGCGGGCTAACGAACCTACAGACGTGGTAGGTGAATGTATGTAAGAATAGGAGTCGTGGAAAACAGACCGTATGACGTATGACACTATACTACGAGATGAAACGAAGTGTCTCTGACTGTCGTGCGAGAGTGTGACAGTGGTTGGTGAATGTATCTATGCTAGTGGTGTATGCAAAAGGCTAGTGGAAAGATTACCACCAGGACAACATGAAAATCCTTCCTTTAGAAAGCCCCCTTTTTTTTTTTTTTTTTTTTTTTTTTTTATTAATAGTAACCACGCCCCCTAAAGGAAGAACTTTCATTTCATTTTTTTTTTTTTTTTTTTTACGCCGCTGTCATATGTGCAGACTACCTGTATGGGGTAAGTAGGTGGTATATGTACGTGAAGTCAATGTGTGCCCATGACTAAAGACACAACAAAAGAAAGAAAACACCAAACAAACAAACAACAAATAAAATAAAAAATAAAAAAAAACGTGGAAAGAAAGAAGAGGGGAAAGAAAAAAGAAAAGGGAAAAAAAAAAAACAAAACAACCTGTTAACCCTACGACCTGCTGCCCGTAAGCTGACAAACAAGATGACGGAATCTAAGCCCCTCCCCTTCCCCCCCCCCCCCAGCAGCGTGAAACGATTGAACGAAAAGCCTTCGAGGCTGACAGGGAGTATGATAGTCGTTTCCACTGACGTATGAAGCGAGCCCGAGTTTGTGTGAATCTGTGACGTGGCAGATTAATTAAAACGAATACTGCGGGCTAAAGAACCTACAGACGTGGTAGGTGATGTATGTAAGTATAGGATTTGTGGAAAACAGACCGTATGACGTATGACACTAGTCTACGAGATGAAACGGGGTGTGTATGTCGTGCGAGCGTGTAGCTGTGTTGGTGGATGAACCTGTGCTAGAGGTGTATGGATGCAGCTTGGTGGATAAAGTTTTTTTGTTTTTTTTTTCTTTATTTGAACAACCCACTTTTTTTTTTTTTTTTACTTTATTTAACAATCCACTTGTACCCTTTTTTTTTTTTTTTTTTCGTCAAACTGCCTGATGTGCGAACTATGTGTCTAAGGTATGTATGTAGTGTATGTGATGAGTGTCAAACATGTGCACAAGCAGCAACCTTGTAAGTAATCAACTCAGTAATGGCACCAGCACCCAGCTGCCAGAGTTTAACCTGCTGAGCCCAGATGACTCGCAGCCCCTGTATGAACTTAGATACAGGTTATGCTGAGACTATGTGACAATGCTGCCCATTGGTGCCAAAACTTGAATTGCATGTGCCTGAACGCAGTGAGGAGAAGCGATCCTCCGGCACACTTCCCCCTCTCTACACACCCTCCTACCCTCCTCCACGATGCCACGCTCCCCAAACAAAGCAGTTATCATGGAAAACGACCTGAACAGCTTGCAGACTGAAGTGAAAGGTACACCCGCTTCTCTGAGATCCGACTCGTGCAGGACGCTTGCTGATGACGTCACACCCGGAAGTAGCAGACGTCCGAATGCCGACGTGCTGCCTGGGAGAGCCAGACTGCTTAAGACAGGTACCGGCCCCTCCCACAAATCCAGGCTAGCCTGCGGCCAGCCTTAACACATACCTGTACACACTGCATCTATTATACCTCGTACCTCACATATCAGTACACTGCTGTATATACTATATATCTGTACACACCTCATCTATTATACCTCATACCTCACATATCAGTACACTGCTGTATATACTATATATCTGTACATACTGCATCTATTATACCTCGTACCTCACATATCAGTACACTGCTGTATATACTATATATCTGTACACACCTCATCTATTATACCTCATACCTCACATATCAGTACACTGCTGTATATACTATATATCTGTACAAATTGCATCTATTATACCTCGTACCTCACATATCAGTACACTGCTGTATATACTATATATCTGTACACACTGCATCTATTATACCTCGTACCTCACATATCAGTGCACTGCTGTATATACTATATATCTGTACACACTGCATCTATTATACCTCATACCTCACATATCAGTACACTGCTGTATATACTATATACCTTTACACACTGCATCTATTATACCTCGTACCTCACATATCAGTACACTGCTGTATATACTATATATCTGTACACACTGCATCTATTATACCTCGTACCTCACCTATCAGTGCACTGCTGTATATACTATATATCTGTACACACTGCATCTATTATACCTCATACCTCACATATCAGAACACTGCTGTATATACTATATATCTGTACACACTGAATCTATTATACCTCGTACCTCACATATCAGTACACTGCTGTATATACTATATATCTGTACACTGCATCTATTATACCTCGTACCTCACATATCAGTACACTGCTGTATATACTATATACCTGTACACACTGCATCTATTATACCTCATACCTCACCTATCAGTACACTGCTGTATATACTATATATCTGTACACACTACATCTATTATACCTCGTACCTCACATATCAGTACACTGCTGTATATACTATATATCTGTACACACTGCATCTATTATACCTCGTACCTCACATATCAGTACACTGCTGTATATACTATATACCTGTACACACTGCATCTATTATACCTCGTACCTCACATATCAGTACACTGCTGTATATACTATATACCTGTACACACTGCATCTATTATACCTCGTACCTCACATATCAGTACACCGCTGTATATACTATATATCTGTACACCCTGCATCTATTATACCTCATACCTCACATATCAGTACACTGCTGTATATACTATATATCTGTACACACTGCATCTATTATACCTCATACCTCACCTATCAGTGCACTGCTGTATATACTATATATCTGTACACACTGCATCTATTATACCTCGTACCTCACATATCAGTACACTGCTGTATATACTATATATCTGTACACTCTGCATCTATTATACCTCACATATCAGTACACCGCTGTATATACTATATATCTGTACACACTGCAACTATTATACCTCGTACCTCACATATCAGTACACTGGTGTATATACTATATACCTGTACACACTGCATCTATTATACCTCATACCTCACATATCAGTACACTGCTGTATATACTATATATCTGTACACTGCATCTATTATACCTCGTACCTCACATATCAGTACACTGCTGTATATACTATATACCTGTACACACTGCATCTATTATACCTCATACCTCACATATCAATACACTGCTGTATATACTATATATCTGTACACTGCATCTATTATACCTCGTACCTCACATATCAGTACACTGCTGTATATACTATATATCTGTACACACTGCATCTATTATACCTCACACCTCACATATCAGTACACTGGTGTATATACTATATACCTGTACACACTGAATCTATTATACCTCGTACCTCACATATCAGTACACTGCTGTATATACTATATATCTGTACACTGCATCTATTATACCTCGTACCTCACATATCAGTACACTGCTGTATATACTATATACCTGTACACACTGCATCTATTATACCTCATACCTCACCTATCAGTACACTTCTGTATATACTATATATCTGTACACACTACATCTATTATACCTCGTACCTCACATATCAGTACACTGCTGTATATACTATATATCTGTACACACTGCATCTATTATACCTCGTACCTCACATATCAGTACACTGCTGTATATACTATATATCTGTACACACTGCATCTATTATACCTCATACCTCACATATCAGTACACTGCTGTATATACTATATATCTGTACACACTGCATCTATTATACCTCACATATCAGTACACTGCTGTATATACTATATATCTGTACACACTGCATCTATTATACCTCGTACCTCACATATCAGTGCACTGCTGTATATACTATATATCTGTACACACTGCATCTATTATACCTCATACCTCACCTATCAGTACACTGCTGTATATATTACATATCTGTACACACTGCATCTATTATACCTCGTACCTCACATATCAGTACACTGCTGTATATACTATATATCTGTACACACTGCATCTATTATACCTCGTACCACACATATCAGTACACTGCTGTATATACTATATATCTGTACACACTGCATCTATTATACCTCGTACCACACATATCAGTACACTGCTGTATATACTATATATCTGTACACACTGCATCTATTATACCTCGTACCTCACATATCAGTACACTGCTGTATATACTATATATCTGTACACACTGCATCTATTATACCTCGTACCTCACATATCAGTACACTGCTGTATATACTATATATCTGTATACACTGCATCTATTATACCTCGTACCTCACATATCAGTACACTGCTGTATATACTATATATCTGTACACACTGCGTCTATTATATCTCATACCTCACATATCAGTACACTGCTGTATATACTATATATCTGTATACACTGCATCTATTATACCTCGTACCTCACATATCAGTACACTGCTGTATATACTATATATCTGTACACACTGCATCTATTATACCTCGTACCTCACATATCAGTACACTGCTGTATATACTATATATCTGTATACACTGCATCTATTATACCTCGTACCTCAAATATCAGTACACTGCTGTATATACTATATATCTGTACACACTGCATCTATTATACCTCGTACCACACATATCAGTACACTGCTGTATATACTATATATCTGTATACACTGCATCTATTATACCTCATACCTCACATATCAGTACACTGCTGTATATACTATATGTCTGTACACACTGCGTCTATTATACCTCGTACCTCACATATCAGTACACTGCTGTATATACTATATATCTGTACACACTGCATCTATTATACCTCGTACCTCACATATCAGTACACTGCTGTATATACTATATATCTGTATACACTGCATCTATTATACCTCATACCTCACATATCAGTACACTGCTGTATATACTATATATCTGTACACACTGCGTCTATTATACCTCGTACCTCACATATCAGTACACTGCTGTATATACTATATATCTGTACACTGCATCTATTATACCTCGTACCTCACATATCAGTACACCGCTGTATATACTATATATCTGTACACCCTGCATCTATTATACCTCGTACCTCACATATCAGTACACTGCTGTATATACTATATATCTGTACACTGCATCTATTATACCTCGTACCACACATATCAGTACACTGCTGTATATACTATATATCTGTACACACTGCATCTATTATACCTCGTACCTTACATATCAGTACACTGCTGTATATACTATATATCTGTACACACCTCATCTATTATACCTCATACCTCACATATCAGTACACTGCTGTATATACTATATATCTGTACACACTGCATCTATTATACCTCATACCTCACCTATCAGTACACTGCTGTATATATTACATATCTGTACACACTGCATCTATTATACCTCATACCTCACATATCAGTATACTGCTGTATATACTATATATCTGTACACACTGCATCTATTATACCTCGTACCTCACATATCAGTACACTGCTGTATATACTATATATCTGTACACACCTCATCTATTATACCTCATACCTCACATATCAGTACACTGCTGTATATACTATATATCTGTACATACTGCATCTATTATACCTCGTACCTCACATATCAGTACACTGCTGTATATACTATATATCTGTACACACCTCATCTATTATACCTCATACCTCACATATCAGTACACTGCTGTATATACTATATATCTGTACAAATTGCATCTATTATACCTCGTACCTCACATATCAGTACACTGCTGTATATACTATATATCTGTACACACTGCATCTATTATACCTCGTACCTCACATATCAGTGCACTGCTGTATATACTATATATCTGTACACACTGCATCTATTATACCTCATACCTCACATATCAGTACACTGCTGTATATACTATATACCTTTACACACTGCATCTATTATACCTCGTACCTCACATATCAGTACACTGCTGTATATACTATATATCTGTACACACTGCATCTATTATACCTCATACCTCACATATCAGTACACTGCTGTATATACTATATATCTGTACACACTGCATCTATTATACCTCATACCTCACCTATCAGTGCACTGCTGTATATACTATATATCTGTACACACTCCATCTATTATACCTCGTACCTCACATATCAGTACACTGCTGTGTATCTGTACACACTGCATCTATTATACCTCATACCTCACCTATCAGTACACCGCTGTATATACTATATATCTGTACACACTGCAACTATTATACCTCGTACCTCACATATCAGTACACTGGTGTATATACTATATACCTGTACACACTGCATCTATTATACCTCATACCTCACATATCAGTACACTGCTGTATATACTATATATCTGTACACACTGAATCTATTATACCTCGTACCTCACATATCAGTACACTGTTGTATATACTATATATCTGTACACTGCATCTATTATACCTCGTACCTCACATATCAGTACACTGCTGTATATACTATATACCTGTACACACTGCATCTATTATACCTCATACCTCACCTATCAGTACACTTCTGTATATACTATATATCTGTACACACTACATCTATTATACCTCGTACCTCACATATCAGTACACTGCTGTATATACTATATATCTGTACACACTGCATCTATTATACCTCGTACCTCACATATCAGTACACTGCTGTATATACTATATATCTGTACACACTGCATCTATTATACCTCATACCTCACATATCAGTACACTGCTGTATATACTATATATCTGTACACACTGCATCTATTATACCTCACATATCAGTACACTGCTGTATATACTATATATCTGTACACACTGCATCTATTATACCTCGTACCTCACATATCAGTGCACTGCTGTATATACTATATATCTGTACACACTGCATCTATTATACCTCATACCTCACCTATCAGTACACTGCTGTATATATTACATATCTGTACACACTGCATCTATTATACCTCGTACCTCACATATCAGTACACTGCTGTATATACTATATATCTGTACACACTGCATCTATTATACCTCGTACCACACATATCAGTACACTGCTGTATATACTATATATCTGTACACACTGCATCTATTATACCTCGTACCACACATATCAGTACACTGCTGTATATACTATATATCTGTACACACTGCATCTATTATACCTCGTACCTCACATATCAGTACACTGCTGTATATACTATATATCTGTACACACTGCATCTATTATACCTCGTACCTCACATATCAGTACACTGCTGTATATACTATATATCTGTATACACTGCATCTATTATACCTCGTACCTCACATATCAGTACACTGCTGTATATACTATATATCTGTACACACTGCGTCTATTATATCTCATACCTCACATATCAGTACACTGCTGTATATACTATATATCTGTATACACTGCATCTATTATACCTCGTACCTCACATATCAGTACACTGCTGTATATACTATATATCTGTACACACTGCATCTATTATACCTCGTACCTCACATATCAGTACACTGCTGTATATACTATATATCTGTATACACTGCATCTATTATACCTCGTACCTCACATATCAGTACACTGCTGTATATACTATATATCTGTACACACTGCATCTATTATACCTCGTACCACACATATCAGTACACTGCTGTATATACTATATATCTGTATACACTGCATCTATTATACCTCATACCTCACATATCAGTACACTGCTGTATATACTATATGTCTGTACACACTGCGTCTATTATACCTCGTACCTCACATATCAGTACACTGCTGTATATACTATATATCTGTACACACTGCATCTATTATACCTCGTACCTCACATATCAGTACACTGCTGTATATACTATATATCTGTATACACTGCATCTATTATACCTCATACCTCACATATCAGTACACTGCTGTATATACTATATATCTGTACACACTGCGTCTATTATACCTCGTACCTCACATATCAGTACACTGCTGTATATACTATATATCTGTACACTGCATCTATTATACCTCGTACCTCACATATCAGTACACCGCTGTATATACTATATATCTGTACACCCTGCATCTATTATACCTCGTACCTCACATATCAGTACACTGCTGTATATACTATATATCTGTACACTGCATCTATTATACCTCGTACCACACATATCAGTACACTGCTGTATATACTATATATCTGTACACACTGCATCTATTATACCTCGTACCTTACATATCAGTACACTGCTGTATATACTATATATCTGTACACACCTCATCTATTATACCTCATACCTCACATATCAGTACACTGCTGTATATACTATATATCTGTACACACTGCATCTATTATACCTCATACCTCACCTATCAGTACACTGCTGTATATATTACATATCTGTACACACTGCATCTATTATACCTCATACCTCACATATCAGTATACTGCTGTATATACTATATATCTGTACACACTGCATCTATTATACCTCATACCTCACATATCAGTACACTGCTGTATATACTATATATCTGTACACACTGCATCTATTATACCTCGTACCTCACATATCAGTACACTGCTGTATATACTATATATCTGTACACATTGCATCTATTATACCTCATACCTCACATATCAGTACACTGCTGTATATACTATATATCTGTACACACTGCATCTATTATACCTTATACCTCACCTATCAGTACACTGCTGTATATATTACATATCTGTACACACTGCATCTATTATACCTCATACCTCACATATCAGTACACTGCTGTATATACTATATATCTGTACACACTGCATCTATTATACCTCATACCTCACATATCAGTACACTGCTGTATATACTATATATCTGTACACACTGCATCTATTATACCTCATACCTCACATATCAGTACACTGCTGTATATACTATATATCTGTACACACTGTATCTATTATACCTCGTACCTCACATATCAGCACACTGCTGTATATACTATATATCTGTACACACCTCATCTATTATACCTCGTACCTCACATATCAGTACACTGCTGTATATACTATATATCTGTACACACTGCATCTATTATACCTCGTACCTCACATATCAGTGCACTGCTGTATATACTATATATCTGTACACACTGCATCTATTATACCTCGTACCTCACATATCAGTACACTGCTGTATATACTATATATCTGTACACACTGCATCTATTATACCTCATACCTCACCTATCAGTACACTGCTGTATATACTATATATCTGTACACTCTGCATCTATTATACCTCGTACCTCACATATCAGTGCACTGCTGTATATACTATATATCTGTACACACTGCATCTATTATACCTCATACCTCACATATCAGTACACTGCTGTATATATTACATATCTGTACACACTGCATCTATTATACCTCATACCTCACATATCAGTATACTGCTGTATATACTATATATCTGTACACACTGCATCTATTATACCTCGTACCTCACATATCAGTACACTGCTGTATATACTATATATCTGTACACACTGCATCTATTATACCTCATACCTCACATATCAGTACACTGCTGTATATACTATATATCTGTACACACTACATCTATTATACCTCGTACCTCACATATCAGTGCACTGCTGTATATACTATATATCTGTACACACTGTGTCTATTATACCTCATACCTCACATATCAGTACACTGCTGTATATACTATATATCTGTACACTGCTGTATATACTATATATCTGTACACACTGCATCTATTATACCTCGTACCTCACATATCAGTACACTGCTGTACATACTATATACCTGTACACACTGCAACTATTATACCTCATACCTCACATATCAGTACACTGCTGTATATACTATATATCTGTACACACCTCCTCTATTATACCTCATACCTCACATATCAGTACACTGCTGTCTATACTATATATCTGTACACACTGCATCTATTATACCTCATACCTCACATATCAGTACACTGCTGTATATACTATATATCTGTACACACTGCATCTATTATACCTCGTACCTCACATATCAGTACACTGCTGTATATACTATATATCTGTACACTGCATCTATTATACCTCATACCTCACATAGCAGTACACTGCTGTATATACTATATATCTGTACACACTGCTTCTATTATACCTCGTACCTCACATATCAGTACACTGCTGTATATACTATATATCTGTACACTGTATCTATTATACCTCGTACCTCACATATCAGTACACTGCTGTATATACTATATATCTGTACACACTGCATATATTATACCTCATACCTCACATAGTACACTGCTGTATATACTATATATCTGTACACACTGCATCTATTATACCTCGTACCTCACATATCAGTACACTGCTGTATATACTATATATCTGTACACACTGCATCTATTATACCTCGTACCTCACATATCAGTACACTGCTGTATATACTATATTCCTGTACACTGCGTCTATTATACCTTGTACCTCACATATCAGTACACTGCTGTATATACTATATATCTGTACACACTGCATCTATTATACCTCGTACCTCACATATCAGTACACTGCTGTATATACTATATATCTGTACACACTGCTTCTATTATACCTCGTACCTCACATATTAGTACACTGCTGTATATACTATATATCTGTACACACTGCAACTATTATACCTCATACCTCACATATCAGTACACTGCTGTATATACTATATATCTGTACTCTGTATCTATTATACCTCGTACCTCACATATCAGTACACTGGTGTATATACTATATATCTGTACACACTGCATCTATTATACCTCGTACCTCACATATCAGTACACTGCTGTATATACTATATATCTGTACACACTGCATCTATTATACCTCGTACCTCACATATCAGTACACTGCTGTATATACTATATATCTGTACTCACTGCTTCTATTATACCTCGTACCTCACATATCAGTACACTGCTGTATATACTATATATCTGTACACACTGCATCTATTATACCTCGTACCTCACATATCAGTACACTGCTGTATATACTATATATCTGTACACACTGTGTCTATTATACCTCATACCTCACATATCAGTACACTGCTGTATATACTATATATCTGTACACACTGCAACTATTATACCTCATACCTCACATATCAGTACACTGCTGTATATACTATATATCTGTACACACTGCATCTATTATACCTCGTACCTCACATATCAGTACACTGCTGTATATACTATATATCTGTACTCTGTATCTATTATACCTCGTACCTCACATAGCAGTACACTGGTGTATATACTATATATCTGTACACACTGCATCTATTATACCTCGTACCTCACATATCAGTACACTGCTGTATATACTACATATCTGTACACACTGCATCTATTATACCTCGTACCTCACATATCAGTACACTGCTGAATATACTATATATCTGTACACACTGCATCTATTATACCTCGTACCTCACATATCAGTACACTGCTGTATATACTATATATCTGTACACACTGCATCTATTATACCTCATACCTCACATATCAGTGCACTGCTGTATATAATATATATCTGTACACACTGCATCTATTATACCTCCTACCTCACATATCAGTACACTGCTGTATATACTATATACCTGTACACTGCGTCTATTATACCTCTTTTGTGTGCCAGGGCTGTTTTGTAATCCCAATCCGGCCCTGATGGCATAAAATATAAAACGCAGCAGCAAGAATAGTTCAAAAGGAGGGGCTATAAAAGGGGAATGGGGGCCCAATTTAGATTCCTGCTATGGGGCCCAGTGATTTTTATGTACGCCCCTGACTGGCAGGCTATACATTTAACAGACAGGATCAGAAGCAGTGGAGCACTGCCAGGCTATATATGAAACAGACAGGATCAGAAGCAGTGGAGCACTGCCAGGCTATACATGGAACAGACAGGATCAGAAGCAGTGGAGCACTGCCAGGCTATACATGGAACAGACAGGATCAGAAGCAGTGGAGCACTGCCAGGCTATACATGGAACAGACGGGATCAGAAGCAGTTGAGCACTGCCAGGCTATACATGGAACAGACAGAATCAGAAGCAGTAGAGCACTGCCAGGTAATACATGGAACAGACAGGATCAGAAGCAGTGGAGCACTGCCAGGCTATACATGGAACAGTCAGGATCAGAAGCAGTGGAGCACTGCCAGGCTATACATGGAACAGACAGGATCAGAAGCAGTGGAGCACTGCCAGGCTAGACATGGAACAGACAGGATCAGAAGCAGTGGAGCACTGCCAGGCTAGACATGGAACAGACAGGATCAGAAGCAGTGGAGGACTGCCAGGCTAGACATGGAACAGACAGGATCAGAAGCAGTGGAGCACTGCCGGGCTATACATGGAACAGACAGGATCAGAAGCAGTTACATTGCCAGGCTATACATGAAACAGACAGGATCAGAAGCAGTTACATTGCCAGGCTATACATGAAACAGACAGGATCAGAAGCAGTGGAGCACTGCCAGGCTATATATGGAACAGACAGGATCAGAAGCAGTGGAGCACTGCCAGGCTATACATGGAACAGACAGGATCAGAAGCAGTTACACTGCCAGGCTATACATTTAACAGACAGAATCAGAAGCAGTGGAGCACTGCCAGGCTAGACATGGAACAGACAGGATCAGAAGCAGTGGAGCACTGCCAGGCTATACATGGAACAGACAGAATCAGAAGCAGTTACACTGCCAGGCTATACATTTAACAGACAGAATCAGAAGCAGTGGAGCACTGCCAGGCTAGACATGGAGCAGACAGGATCAGAAGCAGTTACACTGCCAGGCTATACATGGAGCAGACAGGATCAGAAGCAGTGGAGCACTGCCAGGCTAAACATGGAACAGACAGGATCAGAAGCAGTTACATTGCCAGGCTATACATGGAACAGACAGGATCAGAAGCAGTGGAGCACTGCCAGGCTAGACATGGAACAGACAGGATCAGAAGCAGTGGAGCACTGCCGGGCTATACATGGAACAGACAGGATCAGAAGCAGTTACATTGCCAGGCTATACATGAAACAGACAGGATCAGAAGCAGTTACACTGCCAGGCTATACATGGAACAGACAGGATCAGAAGCAGTTACATTGCCAGGCTATACATGAAACAGACAGGATCAGAAGCAGTGGAGCACTGCCAGGCTATATATGGAACAGACAGGATCAGAAGCAGTGGAGCACTGCCAGGCTATACATGGAACAGACAGGATCAGAAGCAGTTACACTGCCAGGCTATACATTTAACAGACAGAATCAGAAGCAGTGGAGCACTGCCAGGCTAGACATGGAACAGACAGGATCAGAAGCAGTGGAGCACTGCCAGGCTATACATGGAACAGACAGAATCAGAAGCAGTTACACTGCCAGGCTATACATTTAACAGACAGAATCAGAAGCAGTGGAGCACTGCCAGGCTAGACATGGAGCAGACAGGATCAGAAGCAGTTACACTGCCAGGCTATACATGGAGCAGACAGGATCAGAAGCAGTGGAGCACTGCCAGGCTAGACATGGAGCAGACAGGATCAGAAGCAGTTACATTGCCAGGCTATACATGAAACAGACAGGATCAGAAGCAGTGGAGCACTGCCAGGCTATACATGGATCAGACAGGATCAGAAGCAGTTACACTGCCAGGCTATACATGGAACAGACAGGATCAGAAGCAGTGGAGCACTGCCAGGCTATACATGGATCAGACAGGATCAGAAGCAGTTACACTGCCAGGCTATACATGGAACAGACAGGATCAGAAGCAGTGGAGCACTGCCAGGCTATACATGGAACAGACAGGATCAGAAGCAGTGGAGCACTGCCAGGCTATACATGGAACAGACAGGATCAGAAGCAGTGGAGCACTGCCAGGCTATACATGGAACAGACGGGATCAGAAGCAGTTGAGCACTGCCAGGCTATACATGGAACAGACAGAATCAGAAGCAGTAGAGCACTGCCAGGTTATACATGGAACAGACAGGATCAGAAGCAGTGGAGCACTGCCAGGCTATACATGGAACAGTCAGGATCAGAAGCAGTGGAGCACTGCCAGGCTAGACATGGAACAGACAGGATCAGAAGCAGTGGAGCACTGCCAGGCTAGACATGGAACAGACAGGATCAGAAGCAGTGGAGCACTGCCAGGCTAGACATGGAACAGACAGGATCAGAAGCAGTGGAGCACTGCCAGGCTAGACATGGAACAGACAGGATCAGAAGCAGTGGAGCACTGCCGGGCTATACATGGAACAGACAGGATCAGAAGCAGTTACATTGCCCGGCTATACATGAAACAGACAGGATCAGAAGCAGTTACACTGCCAGGCTATACATGGAACAGACAGGATCAGAAGCAGTTACATTGCCAGGCTATACATGAAACAGACAGGATCAGAAGCAGTGGAGCACTGCCAGGCTATATATGGAACAGACAGGATCAGAAGCAGTGGAGCACTGCCAGGCTATACATGGAACAGACAGGATCAGAAGCAGTTACACTGCCAGGCTATACATTTAACAGACAGAATCAGAAACAGTGGAGCACTGCCAGGCTAGACATGGAACAGACAGGATCAGAAGCAGTGGAGGACTGCCAGGCTATACATGGAACAGACAGAATCAGAAGCAGTTACACTGCCAGGCTATACATTTAACAGACAGAATCAGAAGCAGTGGAGCACTGCCAGGCTAGACATGGAGCAGACAGGATCAGAAGCAGTTACACTGCCAGGCTATACATGGAGCAGACAGGATCAGAAGCAGTGGAGCACTGCCAGGCTAGACATGGAGCAGACAGGATCAGAAGCAGTTACATTGCCAGGCTATACATGAAACAGACAGGATCAGAAGCAGTGGAGCACTGCCAGGCTATACACGGATCAGACAGGATCAGAAGCAGTTACACTGCCAGGCTATACATGGAACAGACAGGATCAGAAGCAGTGGAGCACTGCCAGGCTATACATGGATCAGACAGGATCAGAAGCAGTTACACTGCCAGGCTATACATGGAACAGACAGGATCAGAAGCAGTGGAGCACTGCCAGGCTATACATGGATCAGACAGGATCAGAAGCAGTTACACTGCCAGGCTATACATGGGACAGACAGGATCAGAAGCAGTGGAGCACTGCCAGGCTATACATAGAGCAGACAGGATCAGAAGCAGTGGAGCACTGCCAGGCTATGCATGAAACAGACTGGATGAAGACACAGAACAGGTACAGAAAATAAGGCAAAGCATAGACAAGGATACAGCACTTTACCAGGCGACACCACACAGAAGGGCAGATGGCATAACCTCCTGGGTCAGCAGCAAGGGGCAACACCCAGCAAGGCACAAGACAGATCCGCACACTGCATCCATACTCAGACCCTGTTCACGCATCACAGAACCAGCATAAATGGGAACACCCTATAGCCAGTACACAAAGTGCATGCAGCCAGCCTGCACAGCATCGGTGACAGGAGCTACAGAGATACGGAAGTGGGGAGACACAAACACAGGCAACAGTTCACACATAACACTGCAGCCAGCACACAACCCCAAGCAACCAGCACACACAGAAGTCAGCCTGCAGCCAGTACGCGAGAGAGCATGCAGCCAGCCTGCACGGGCACACCTGTCACAGAGAACCGCACTGTGACACACTGTAGGGATGGTATTGGGCAGGTGATGAGCGGCGCATGGTCTCCTCCAGACATGATGCTGCCACCACCATGCTTCACTGTAGGGATGGTATTGGGCAGGTGATGAGCGGCGCCTGGTCTCCTCCAGACATGATGCTGCCACCACCATGCTTCACTGTAGGGATGGAATTGGGCAGTTGATGAGTGGCGCCTGGTCTCCTCCAGACATGATGCTGCCACCACCATGCTTCACTGTAGGGATGGTATTGGGCAGATGATGAGCGGTGCCTGGTCTCCTCCAGACATGATGCTGCCACCACCATGCTTCACTGTAGGGATGGTATTGGGCAATTGATGAGTGGCGCCTGGTCTCCTCCAGACATGATGCTGCCACCACCATGCTTCACTGTAGGGATGGTATTGGGCAGGTGATGAGCGGCGCCTGGTCTCCTCCAGACATGATGCTGCCACCAATATGCTTCACTGTAGGGATGGAATTGGGCAGTTGATGAGTGGCGCCTGGTCTCCTCCAGACATGATGCTGCCACCACCATGCTTCACTGTAGGGATGGTATTGGGCAGATGATGAGCGGTGCCTGGTCTCCTCCAGACATGATGCTGCCACCACCATGCTTCACTGTAGGGATGGTATTGGGAAGGTGATGAGCGGCGCCTGGTCTCCTCCAGACATGATGCTGCCACCACCATGCTTCACTGTAGGGATGGTATTGGGCAGGAGATGAGCGGCGCCTGGTCTCCTCCAGACATGATGCTGCCACCACCATGCTTCACTGTAGGGATGGTATTGGGCAGGAGATGAGCGGCACCTGGTTTCCTCCAGACATTACTGAGAAGAGAATTCTTTCCAGCTGCTCTGCCATAAAGCCCAGATTGGTGGAGGCTGCAGTGATGATTGACCTTCTGGAAGTTTCTCCCATCTGCACACAGGATCTCTGGATCTCAGCCAGACTGACCTTTGGGTTCTTAGTCACATCTCCAAGACCCATTTCCCATTAATACTATTAAATAAGTTTGTGGGGCGGCAGCTGTAGGGAGAGACCTGGTTCTTCTTCTTCCATGTAAGAATTATGGAGGCCGTTGTGCTCCTGGGAACTTTCAGTGCAGCAGAAATGTTTTCGTCCCTTCTCCAGATCTGGGCCTCCACACAATCCTGTCTCTGAACTCTACAGGCAGGTTTTTTTTTTACCACCACATGGCTTGTTTTTTGGCAATGATCTCCATTGTCAGCTGTGAGACCTTATGTAAATAGGGCTGTGTCCTTCCAAGTTATGTCCAATCACCTGAACTTACCTCTGGTGACTCCAATCAAGGTGTAGAACATCTAGGAGAGGTGTCAGAGCAAAGGGGATGAAGAGTTACGTCCAGGTGAAAGGGGCTGAAGACTTACGTCCAGGTGAAAGGGGCTGAAGACTTACATCCAGGTTATAGAGGCTGAAGACTTACATCCAGGTTATCGAGGGTGAAGATTTACATCCAGGTTATAGAGGGTGAAGACTTACATCCAGGTGAAAGGGGCTGAAGACTTACGTCCAGGTTATAGAGGGTGAAGACTTACATCCAGGTTATAGAGGGTGAAGATTTACATCCAGGTGAAAGGGGCTGAAGACTTACATCCAGGTTATCGAGGGTGAAGACTTACATCCAGGTTATCGAGGGTGAAGATTTACATCCAGGTTATAGAGGGTGAAGACTTACATCCAGGTGAAAGGGGCTGAAGACTTACGTCCAGGTTATAGAGGGTGAAGACTTACATCCAGGTTATAGAGGTTGAAGACTTACATCCAGGTGAAAGGGGCTGAAGACTTACGTCCAGGTTATAGAGGGTGAAGACTTACATCCAGGTTATAGAGGGTGAAGACTTACGTCCAGGTGAAAGGGGCTGAAGACTTACATCCAGGTTATAGAGGGTGAAGACTTACATCCAGGTGAAAGGGGCTGAAGACTTACGTCCAGGTTATAGAGGGTGAAGACTTACATCCAGGTTATAGAGGGTGAAGATTTACATCCAGGTGAAAGGGGCTGAAGACTTACATCCAGGTGAAAGGGGCTGAAGACTTACATCCAGGTTATCGAGGGTGAAGATTTACATCCAGGTTATAGAGGGTGAAGACTTACATCCAGGTGAAAGGGGCTGAAGACTTACGTCCAGGTTATAGAGGGTGAAGACTTACATCCAGGTTATAGAGGTTGAAGACTTACATCCAGGTGAAAGGGGCTGAAGACTTACGTCCAGGTTATAGAGGGTGAAGACTTACGTCCAGGTGAAAGGGGCTGAAGACTTACATCCAGGTTATAGAGGGTGAAGACTTACGTCCAGGTGAAAGGGGCTGAAGACTTACATCCAGGTTAAAGGGGCTGAAGACTTACATCCAGGTTAAAGGGGCTGAAGACTTACGTCCAGGTTATAGAGGGTGAAGACTTACATCCAGGTTATAGAGGGTGAAGACGTACATCAAGGTTATAG
>NC_053397.1:379837-430789 GCF_905171765.1 Bufo bufo | reverse complement strand
ATATTAGTGCATGAAGTTATGTCCATAACTCTGTACTAAAGGATTGAAAAATTCTGGAAGACGAAGCACAGTGCATTAGTTTTGATAGAATAATAATTCACGACAGTACCCTCCCCTCTCTCTTGTTTTCTGTCCTATCTTTTATTTGGCAATAATGTCAGAATCCGTGAATTATGACGCCATGAGCGTGTCTGATATCACAGCTCTGTGTGAGCACAAAGGCATCCAAGTATATGGGAAAAATAAGACTGTCCTTATCCAGGAGTCATGTGCACGGAGGAGTCAAGAGTCATCCCTGCAGGATTCAGAGAATGGAGGACACTCAGGGGCCCCTGAGCCAGGTGACCCCTTCCAGAATGAGGATGATGAACTGGGAGGAGGACAGCCTGCTGGGGCTTGCAGTCCTCTAGCTGGACTTAACTCTGTCTCTATGCCATCCCAAAATGGTCTGGACCAACTAATGCTCAGTAACCCGGACTTATATTTTCGGCTGCTGGAGGCACGTCGGGCAGAGCGCAAGGCTGAGCGCAAGGCTGCAGAACGAGAACGGGAAGCTGTCCGCAGGCATGAACTGGACCTGGCCCGAGTACAGCTTCAGGGGTCCGACCGGCATGCTACATCCACAGGCCCATCCCTGATGGTCAAGCCAAAACTGCCTGTGATGGAGTCTGAGAACTGTGACATTGATCTTTTCCTGCATGCTTTTGAAACCTCATGCCAGCAGTACCAGGTACCAGAGCCTCAGTGGGCGGGACATCTAATGTCCGCCCTGAAGGGCAAAGCTATGGAGGCCCTGGTCGGACTACCATTAGCAGAGCGTACCAGTTATGCGGTCATCAAAAAGGCTATTCTGGTCAAGTACCAGCTGACTCCAGAGACTTACCGTTTACGGTTCCGGTCCCTGCGGAGAGGGCCCGGAGATACTTTTATGGACCATCTGGGCAAGTTGCAGACCACCTTCCAACAGTGGTCTGATCCCCTCACAGAGGACACCAAGCAGTCCCTGGCGGATCTGATGGTCCGAGAACAGTTTGTCTCCAATTGCCCCACGGATGTGCAAAAATATGTATGTGAGCACAAGCCGAAGAGTGCGCGGGAGGCGGCCGAGCTAGCCGATGAATACGTCGCCATGCCCAGCACTCGGGCATTCAAAGACACTCTGTCCCGCCTGGGAGGAACCTCTTCATCTGCTTCTTCCTCCCGGCCAGCTTTATCGGTTCCTGTCCAGCGACCCTTTCACAGGCCTGCACAAAGACCCGAAGGAGTCAAGCCAGCACCGACGGACATGCGCAAGTGCTATGCGTGCGGCAAGCCAGGACACCTCAGCCACTCGTGCCCGGAGAAGAAGGCAGCACCCCCTGGCAAGCTTGCCCGCAACCCATCATCTGTGCTGTTGGTGAATGGAGCTGCAAGACACACCGCAGACAACCTACAGTCGGTTACTGTGGGCAACCGTTGCACCACAGGCTTCCGCGATACAGGAGCCGAAGTCACACTAGTTCGGCCTGAACTAGTGGATGACGCAGACCTTATTCCCGGCAAAAGCCTCACCATCACGGGAGTTGGGGGGGTGAGCCCTAATGTTCCCCTAGCTCGTGTTTTCCTTGATTGGGGGGCTGGGAGTGGAGTAAGGGAGGTGGGAGTCTCTGCGGAGATCCCCACAAATGTTTTATTAGGCACTGACCTAGGACGATTGGTCTCGTGCTACTTGCCCCCTGGAAGCACACAGGACTCACCCGTCCCTATGGAGGTCCCTGGACATACCGAGGTACTGTGCAAGGATGTTTGCGTAACATCAGATAACCTTGGGAATGGACCGCGGGAGGTGGGGTGTGTGGGAGCAGTTCTTCTACGACAGGAGATGTAGAGGGGATGGCGGGTGTATGTACACAGGTAGCGGACATGTGTTTAACTGATTTAAGTTGTGCAAATGTTAAATGTGATGACATTATTGTGCCTGTGTTGCCCGTCACTCGCAGGGCTGCAAAAGTCGCAGCGGAACGCTCCATTGGGGAAGAGCAAGTGGAAGTGTCCCCTTCCACCGGTTCGGACCCCGTGGACTTAACCGCGTCAGAGCCTCAGCCACTGTCCCTGTTCGCCACAGGACAGCTGGCTGGGACTTGTAGTGCCGCCTTTGAGCAGGCCCTGCGAGATGACCCTACCTTGGAGCAGCTAAGAGGGTTAGCTGCCAGCCCTCCCACTGAGGGAGACAAATACCGAGTGTGTTGGGACAATGGGAAACTGTATAAGGAGGACATCTCCCACAGTGACAGTAGGGTGGGGCCACTCAAGAGGCAGCTCATTGTACCTGTGCAGTTCAGGGAACAATTACTGCAAGTGGCTCATGAGATCCCCTTAGCTGGTCACCTGGGAATAACCAAAACAAAGTCCCGGGTGATGCAGAATTTTTTCTGGCCTGGCCTCGGGGCAGATGTCGCCAAGTACTGCAGGTCCTGCGACACCTGTCAGCGAGTTGGCAAAGCAGGAGACCGTCACCGAGCTCCATTGAATCCCTTACCGATAATTGATGAACCCTTCAGGAGGGTGGCCGTGGACATCATTGGTCCACTGGCCATCCCCAGCAGTTCGGGTAAACGGTTCATATTAACCCTGGTGGATTACGCGACGCGCTACCCAGAAGCAGTGGCGTTATCCTCCATTAGGGCGGACAAGGTTGCGGACGCCCTGCTGGGGATCTTCACGAGAGTGGGGTTCCCAGCTGAGCTTCTCAGTGACCAAGGACCTCAGTTCATGTCTGAACTAATGCAGGGGCTCTGTAGGAAAATACAGGTGAACCATATCGTAGCCAGCCCTTACTACCCACAAACAAACGGCCTCTGTGAGCGCTTCAACGGGACGTTGAAGCAGATGCTGAAGACGTTCGTGGAGGCGCAAGGGACGGACTGGGAACGATCTCTACCTCACCTGCTATTTGCCTACAGAGAGGTTCCCCAGGAGTCAACCGGGTTTTCGCCCTTCGAACTCCTGTATGGTCGACGAGTAAGAGGTCCCCTAGACCTAATCAGAGAGTCTTGGGAAGGCAAGGTTGCCGGAATGGAAGTCTCTGTAGTAGACTATGTCCTCAGGTTCCGAGACAAAATGGAGTCGCTTGTAGGTCTGGTACAGGAGAATATGGTGCAGGCCCAAAGCAAACAGAAGCAGTGGTATAACCGCACTGCCCGAGAGAGAATCTACCAGGAGGGGCAGAAGGTCTATGTCCTGCTGCCGATGCGGCAAAACAAACTGCAAGCTGCATGGGAAGGGCCGTACCCCATTGTCAAACGTCTGAGTAAGGTAAATTATGTGGTGGGCCTTGGAGAGGGAGGTAGGAGACAGAAGACGTTTCACGTCAACATGCTCAAGGAGCATCACGAGAGAACGCCACATGTTATGCCGGTTTGCAGCCTGCCCGAAAGGGAGGAGGCCGACCCCCTACTAGATCTGCTAGCTGACACTCGAGAGTTGGAGGTGGACTTAACCCTCAACCCTCAACTCTCGTCCCAGCAGAGATCTCAGCTCTTAGAAGTGTTGACGGCTCACCGTGACACTTTTACAGGGAAACCCGGGAGAACACACCTTGCAGTCCATCATGTGGACACAGGTACACATGCTCCCACAAAGCAGTCCGCCTACCGCGTCTCAATGGAGGTCCAGGCAGACCTCAGGAGGGAGATCGAGGAGATGAAGCAGCTCGGGGTCATTCAGAAATCCCACAGTGCTTGGGCCTCACCGGTGGTTCTGTTCCCGAAGAAAGATCAGACAACCAGGTTCTGTGTGGATTATCGGAAACTGAATGCCATCACAACCTCGGATGCTTACCCCATGCCCAGGATTGATGAACTGTTAGATAAGTTGGCAGGAGCCAGCTACCTGACAATCATGGACCTGAGCAGGGGGTATTGGCAGATTCCCCTGACCTCGGAGGCTCAGGACAAGTCGGCCTTCATCACCCCTTTCGGCTTACACGAATTTACTGTAATGCCGTTTGGGATGAAGAATGCGGCAGCCACCTTTCAAAGGCTTGTGAATGACTTGCTGGAAGGACTAGAAGAATGTGCTGTCGCCTATTTAGACGACATTGCCGTGTATAGCCCCACGTGGAAGGAGCACCTGGTGCACCTGTCGCAAGTACTGGACAAACTTGCTGCGGCTGGACTAACTGTTAAGCCTAGCAAGTGCCAGCTGGGCATGAATGAGGTCACTTACTTAGGCCACAGAGTAGGGGGAGGCACACTGAGGCCTGAAATAGAGAAGGTGGAAGCTATTACGAGATGGCCAACACCCCTCACCAAGAAACAGGTCATGTCTTTCTTGGGAACGGCTGGGTACTATAGGAAGTTCATCCCGAACTATAGCACCCTGGCCAAGCCTCTGACAGACTTGACCAAGAAGAAGCTGCCCAGGATGGTGTCATGGACGCCGGAATGCGAGCAAGGCTTCCAGGCCCTGAAGGATGCACTAGCCAGTTCTCCTGTGCTTCAGGCCCCAGATTTCACTCGGAAGTTTGTGGTCCACACGGATGCTTCCGCCTTTGGTCTGGGTGCAGTCCTGAGTCAGGTGAACCAGGCCGGGGAAAAGCATCCTGTACTATACCTGAGCCGTAAGTTACTGGCCAGGGAGACCAGCTACTCCACAATAGAGAAGGAGTGTTTAGCTATTGTGTGGTCCCTGCAAAAGCTACAACACTACCTGTATGGACGCAATTTCACAGTGATCACCGATCACAATCCCCTCAGCTGGTTGGCTCGTCTCGCAGGAGACCATGCGAAACTGCTGAGATGGAGCCTGATTTTGCAGCAGTACAACTTCACCGTGCAGCACAGAAAAGGTAGTTTACATGGAAATGCTGACGGGTTGTCGCGGCAGGGAGAATCGGCCGGAGACGGCTGGGTTGCTGTAGAATAGGCTTGTGGCCATTTCCCCAGGCAACCTTTTAAAAGAGGGAGGTGTGCCGGCATACATACATAATTTCTCTGGGTAGCCATCTTATATGCTTCTGGCCTATGTAAAAAAAAACAGTGAACTCTCATCTTCCTGAAGCCTGGGTCACCTATGATATAGATAGACACTTTTATTACCACTACTCTGTGAGGCCGGCTATAAAAGGTCATAAAGGCTATACCAGGCCCAGCTCATCCTGTCCTATAAGATAAAGATCTGCTCGCTGTCAAGCCTGGCTGGAGCGTGACGTCATTAATTTCCAGGTCTGGTTTGAGGAGAGCTAATAGCCCTTAATTAGCTCTGGGCATAAAACCAGTCCACTTTCATATTTCATTTATGAATCAACTTAAGCCCTTTCTGACACCAGATCCAGGCTCTACAGAGTATTGTGGTTAATTGGGTATCAAATATGACCAGAGGATGTGATTCTGTAGCTCACCTATGGGTGGTAGAAGAACTACAGGTCCCAGCATTACCGTGTGTGGTCTCATTCTGTATGTAAATAAATAAGGATCGCAAATATGTATTCTGTATAAAAATATGCCGATGTATCAAGGAGATACAGGCTTAAGTATAATCCTCATTGTAGGAACTGAACTTTGATGGGGTCATAAAACCCTTGGAGGCCAATCCCTAGGCTTTACAGTCACTCTGTTGCCATTGGCTGACAGGAGTAAGTCTCCTGCCCATGGGAGAGTTCATAAAAATCCCTGCACAAGGACAGAGGAGAGAGACCCATGGAACATCACCAGACACTTAATTGGACATTGATGGCATATCCCTGTATCAGAAGAACTTTGAGGGTCTCCCCTGATACATACTGAACTGGGTTTGCAAGGATTCAAAAAGGACATATGAACGACCATCTGAAACCCTCCAGAGAAACTAAGTATTCTTTCATCTTTTTCCCTTTCATTTGAACTGTCGTGATTATTTATATTGTTATTATTATTCTGTAGATTTATAGTCATTTTCATTAGATTTGTATGCACTGCTTTTTACCTCTTATTAAAGATTATAAAATCCAAGTGGCCAAGTCTTCCATATTCTAAGCTGCTGAACAACGTACCTTGCCTTTGAAGAGACGTTACCAGGTAGTTAGTTAAATTGCATTTAGGAATTGTAGCTGGGGGTGATTGACTGCGGTTGGTCAGTAAGTGATATCCGGTTCATCCACTGATCTGTGTGATAGTGAATGACCCGGATAGTCGGCTCGTGGACCGGGAACCCACGTAGTGGCAGTTACGGAAGTGTAGTGGGGGGGTGTTAGCTGAATGGTAATACCCCGGTCACGTGAGGTCTCTGTGTGTGCGCAGAGCGATCGGATCCATAGTTCGTGACAGACGGCATATCATAACTCTGCATCATATGATGGTATATTATCACTCTGCTTTATATGATGGTATAATATAACCCTGCTTTATATGACGGTATATTATGACCAGATCGTAATCAGCCTCTTCTGTCTGCCTTATTACTTTGTTGCTTTTTCAATGTTTATGGTGAAAAGTTGATAATTTAAATATTTCTGCATCAATAACATGTGGATGAAAACACAGTTAGGATCAATTAACTCTTTATTGACCATAGGAGCCAGTCCTATGTATTATAGAAAGGAAACCAGTCTCTAGAAATCACATCTGGTACGGGGACCTGCACTGGATCAGATATTCCATTCCTTATCATGTTTCAGTTCCTCGTATTTCCACCATGAGTCCCTAACACTCCTTGTGGCCCCACCAGGGTAAAATACAAGTTTTAGGAGGAGAACATCCCCGCCTTTAGTTGTCTGTAGACTGAATGCGGTTCCGGGGCAGAGGTTGTGGAGCATTTCTCATTGAGGGATCAGTATCCCCTCCATCTGACTTTCCATCAGGATGCCTGGCTAGTTGGGGAGGATTAGGTGGAGGCATGTTAGGTACTTTAAGGCTGCCACCCAAATTCCTCCTAGGAATGGGTCGGGGGCTCTGGAGTTCATCAGAGGTTTCATTATTGGCAGATCCTCGAGGCTGCATAGGCGGAGGGACACTGGGGCGCTGAGGAGCCAGACGTTTCGCTGCAAACAAAAGAAGAAAAGCATATGTGACCCCAACAGAAGTAAATGTGTATAGAGGCTGAAGACAAGGCCACTAGATGATAATGACAAGATCTGTGACAATGTCATTCTGTTCTCACCTCTACGAGCTGTGGTTGGACTGAGCTCTGGTTGATTCCATGTATTACTGCCCACCTCAATCAGAGGCGATCCCTTCACAGGAACCTTTTTGGTAGTAGCTTCTGGAGGAACACTTGGAACTTCAGCATCTCTGAAATAGACCTTTGTCAATAGCACTGCTTAAACAGGACAAGAGGATGCATCCAGCACTGTGAGGTCACTACAGCAATGGGGGACGGGTGGGCAATAACTGGTCAGGAGTCGGGACCATTTACAGCACTGGCTGGTAAATAAGGCTATGTACTTGGTGTCACGGCTGTGTCATGGTCTGGTGTAGTGGACCATGACACTTTTGCCGTGCATTCTTATTGCTGGTGGCAACATGTGGTTGTTTTGCATGTTTTGACACTTCCCCTTTAAGTTGTGTGTCCCTTCCCATCCTGGTGTGTTCGGGGTTAAGATGTGTGCTTGGTGGAGCTGGGTGTGGCCTCTGGCTCTTTTATACTGTGTTGTGAGCCTGAAGGTCAGTTTGTTGTTTGCCTGCATATGTTTAGGAGCTCTGCTCCTTTTTGGAAGTCTATCTTACCTGTGTGAGGGCATCCTAGTTGGACATCGTTTGTCTCCTTTCCCTTCCTCACCTGTTATGTTGTTTGGTGTGGTTCATGTTGGGGTTTAGTTGTTTATGTCATGTCTGGTGTTCCATGTCAGGTTGGTTGGCGTTGTGAATTGCATGGATGTTTGATATGTTCCACAGTCTGGTGTTGAACCATAAGCCTGTATGCAGCGCTGCCTGGAGCTTCCATGCATCTGGTGTTCGCACGGAGGTCCGGGTAGATGTTTGGCTCCGTCTTTCCATCTTTGCTGCGGCAGGAATGATACGATCCTCTCTTCTCTGACCCACGGCCTCGCTGAGGCCTGGATTGGCCCTGAAAGGATCTGAACCCTCTACCCTGCCTACCCCTACCCCTAGAGGTTTGAGGGAGGCATTTACCTTTCTTATCGGCAAGACCCTCCATGATGCGGTCCAGTTCGGCCCCAAAGAGCCTACCTGGCTTGTAAGGAACGCTGCATAGTTTATACTTGGAGGCATTATCTGCCACTCAAGGTTTTAGCCATAGTGGCCTCCTTCCAGCTGAAGAGAGGGCCATAGCCTTAGAGGCTAACTTTAACTGCTGTGGGCCGGAGTCACACAGAAAATCCACGGCAAGTAGAATGGACTTAAACTGCGCCAGGATGTCATCACGGGATATGCCCGAGTCGATGTCCGACTACACCTGCCGGAGGAGTTTATGAAGGAAGTGCATACACAAGCATACAAAACCATATGTTACCACCGGCAACAGCATGCGTGACAACCATGTCACGGCAATCACCCAGAAGGGCGAGACACTGCCACCGCATGCTCACAGCAACACGTTGCCGCGGGCAGCCGCAAGTGTCGGAACAGTGTCACAGCGTACACCCCGTGACACTTGGTGCCTCTGCAACTGTAGTGTGTATGGCCTTGGAGCTCCTGCCTAATCCCACAGTAGTAAGAACACAGTGAGATTCTGTTAATGCAGAAGCTGGTCTAGGGAGGCCAAGGTCTGGGGTCATACAAGATTCACAGACATATGAGGGGCTTACGGTCTAATAAGAATTCAGTAGACTGAACTAGTGCTGTAATAAATGTGCACATCTCTATAGCTTAAAGGGTTGGTTTAGAACAACATGGTGCCAGAACTTTCCATCTGAGGACTCACCTGCCTGATACAGCTGGAAGTGGGGAGCTTGCTGTGGGGACATGTTCAGTTCTAGGTGTCACCTCGCTCAGTCCTGGAGATGCTGGTGCATTCACAGCATATTCTGGAACCCCAAAATCTACAACTGAAAATGAAATGCTTGTGGGAAAGCATACACGGTTCTTGACTACATCCTGCACCAGTATCAGGATATGCTGATATAAGAGCAGGAAACTAAAGATTGAAGCAACTGACAGAGGAGGCTGGAGAGGACAGAGAAGTCTGGAAATAACAAAGGAGTCTAGAAAAGGAGAGAAGACTCTGGAGTGACAAAGCAGTCTGGAGGAGGACAGAAGAGCCTAAAGAAGAACAGAGTAGTCTGGTAGGAGGGAGAGGATTATGGAGGGGGCGGATGAATCTGGAGGAGGACACAGAAGCATAGAGACAGAGGAGTCTGGAGGAGACAGGGAAATCTGAAAGATACAGAGGGGTCTTAGGGGACAACACCAGTCTGGAGGAGGACAGGGGAGTCTAGAGTAAAACAGGAATCTTTTAGAAGAAAGGGGAATTTGGAGGAGACTGAGGACTCTGGAGGGGACAGGGGAATGTAAAGGAGGACAGATGAGTCTGTAGGCAACAGAGGATTTTGAAGGGACCGAGGGGTCTGGAGGAAACAGGAAAGTATGGAGAACACAGATGGGTCTACAGAAGAAGGAGCGCACTAGAAGCGACAGATATCTGGCAAGAACAGAGATTTATGGAGGAGGACAGCAGTGTCTGGAAGTGACAGAAGAATCCAGAGGGGGCAGATGTGTCTGTTGGGTGACACTAGTCTGGAGGAGACAAAGGAGTCCAGATAGAAGTCAGGTGTCTGATCAGGCACAGGATCCTGGAAAGAACAGAGGGCTGGAGGGGAACAGATGAGTCTTGAAAGCACAGGAGTCTGGAGGGGACAGAAGGCAATGGAGAAGACAGAGTGTTCTGGAGGTGATAGAGGGGTCTGAAAGAAATAGAGGTATGGAGGGTCAGCAGTATCTTGACACGGCAGAGGGCTTTGGAGGGGGCAGAGGTGTCTGGACACAGGATCCTGGAGGGAATAGATGGGCTGGAGGGGGACAGACAAACTTGGCAGCATCTTGCCCTCTTCTTCCCTCATGCAAGCAATATTCACAGCCTGAGCATGTTTATGCTGTAGTCAGAGATAACAGATGACTAGGAGACTGACTGTGTGTGTTTGTATATCTAGGAGGCCTGTGTCTAACTTGTGATGTGACCGGGAGGCAGTAATCAGATAATTAATTTAGCTCTGGATTGAGGCCTGAACAGAGCAATCACTCTGGGGCCAGGAGGACCTTAAGTTGGTGGTACTTATTACATAATTCTCTGAATATGACAACCCTCATATGTATTTCAGAATAGGCATCTTCAATGACAAGGGTCAGGCATATTAGATTTCAATGTGCTTGACAATCACTAACCACCCGTTCCCTCAGGCAGTAGACATGCACATATGGCCCAATGCCAGGAGACAGTGGATAAGAGACCAAGCGAATTCATGTGTTTGGACTGCTTCAGTCTCACAAAAGATTATTAAATCAATTTTACCTCCAGGAAAAACATCATCGGTACAACTTATCAATCCTTCAACCACGTTCACAACCAGGATAGGAGAAGCAGAAGCCATGTCGACTATGGATAGGCTCCTGCAAAGATGGAAGTGGTAGATGATGAGAAGAGGTGTGATCATCTCATGACCTCATACGATTTCTAGACAGATCCAATTATTGTTCTTACCCCTCAGTGTGAGCCCATAATAGGTTGGGACCCAGCACAATGGCAATGTTGCTTGGTGTCATCTTGTTCACCTCATGCTGTTCAGCCAACTTTACCAGAAACTTCATTAAATATCTGGAATTAACCAAATATAATAATGTAGTGATCTTCCAAGAGACGGGAGGAGCCCTCTGGGTCAATGACAGGGAAATGAGTCAGTCAGGTCTCATACAACTTCTTTGGATATGATGCCCCCCATAGACTCTATGTCTACAGACCTCGCAGACACTTAGTGCCAGGTTCATCATAACCCGGTTGTGTATGCTTCGTCCTAAATTAGTCGCAGCATCCTGCAGTCCGTGGAACTGAGTTGGCAGGTGTAGATTTCAGGGTTCTTCCACGCCAGAAAACTAGCGTAGAAGATGATAAATATGGTGGGGCCACTGGCTCCGCACCCCTAACCACACTACCTATGCCAGAATGTGGCTAGACCAGCAGAGTAATAAAATATTTGTGCAAGTGCAATCGCAAAGCCACAAACGTGGCAAATCTTAATGAGACCCGCAGTGCACACTGTGCAGATACCTACCTTCTAAAGATGGGAATACACATTAGGCAAACCTTGGCCCGAATTAACTAGCAGGATCAGCCAACAGTCTAATGTGTATTTAGGCCACTGGACTATCCTGCCATGAAGGATCAAGCCGTACATGCCTGTTTATGGTGGACTCAAGAGAAATACAGTAACTTTCGGCTGTCAAATTGTCATTTACTTAAAGGGAACCTGTCATGTGGATATTTGATTATAATCAAACTAATTATATACAATCATTAACTACTAAAAAGTACCTTAGATGTATTCACTTACTGGTGTGACAGATGGTTACCTCATAATATACACACAAAGATGCCACATGCCGTATGCTAATGAGCTGATTTGAGTCCAGCGTGATGTCAGTGAGTCCAGCGTATATTTAATTCACAGCTATAGCCACTCCTCCGCCCACCTGCTGATTCATATGGTAAAAAACTGTGACTCAGCAGCAGGTGGGCATGGAGAGTCAGGAGCTCATGAATATTCAGGACTCATCATTATGAGCTGGAGCTTTTCAATATAAGATGTTGGCAGATTGACTGGGTCAATTAAAGAAAGTGACCCAGCATTTTTCTAAGAGAATGTGTCACTTATTTATGTTGCCATTAGTTAGGACACCATAAAACTGGTGACAGGTTCCCTTTAAGGAACCTTAAGGACTCTATTATTAGAAGGACAGATAGGGTCATCTGTCGCCAAGACCGTGAATGCTGAACAGTGTGTTGTCTGCCGGGTGCTCGGGGTCGGCATGTTGCAGATCGGATTGACAGATTGCTGGGTGGGGCAGGCACCAATGACAAAGTCAGGGGGAGATGGAAGGTCCTTAAAAATGATTTTAGGGAACTATGAGAAGCTCAAGTCCAGGACCGCCAAGGTAATGTTTTCAGAAATACTACCAGTGCCACAAGCGTCACCAGAGAGACAACGGGAGCTTAGGGAGTTAAATAAGTGGCTCAGAAGCTGGTGCAGGAAGAAAGAGTTTGGGTTCACGGAGAACTGGGCCGACTTCTGTCGGTTACAGGCTCAACAGTAGGGACTTAATCGGGAGGGTGCAACTGCCCTGGGGGAAAAAATGGTTAGATGCCTGGAGGAGCTTTTAAACTAGGATCTGGGTTTCATACTAATAAGGGGGTAGATAGTGTAGATAGAGAGTGGGTTATAGAAGGGGACAGTGGGTATTTAGTGGGGGCTGGGGTTATCAAGGAAAGTAGGGAGAAGACTGGGCATAACTATACACCGATGAAAAATAGAACTGCTGGTAACAAGAACCTGTTACATACAAACATCAACCATGGTAACCAAAAAATCCCGGATATTCACTTTACAGGTAATAGTAATTTAAAATGTATTTTCACAAATGCCAGAAGTCTAGCTAGCAAAATGGGGGAGCTGGAGGCTGTGGTACTAGAAGAACACCTAGATGTAGTTGGTGGGGCTCAGACATGGTTGGACTCTTCACATGACTGGGCTGTAAATATTGAGGGTTTTACACTATTTAGGAAAGACCGTGTCAATAGAAAAGGTGGTGGCGTCTGTGCCTGTATGTGAGGAGTGATCTGAAGACAAGTGTGAAAGAGGCAATTGTTAGTGAGGATGTGAAACCTTATGGGTGGAAGTTCAAAGGGATATAAACACTGAAAAATTAATACTTGGGGTAATCTATAGACCCCCTAACATCACAAAGGAGATAGAAGCTGTGAGACAGTGACAGGTCTCCCGCAGGTTAGAGGCAAGGAAGGGGTGGATAGTGCGGTCCACACCCCTGTTCCACCACAGGTGAGACCAGCTGGAGGTACTCAGGCTGGCATAAGGCACCTCCCAGGGTGTCAGAAAGGGGGAAGTGTGTTACCTGTGGACAGATGCCTGGAGGCTCTGTGTGGTCTCAGCTGGGCAAGGCTGAGGGACCACAAGGCTAAGTGACAGCCTGGAATTTGGGGGATGCAGTAACGCCTGCGGTACAAGGGCCACAAGGTCAGAGTCGAGAGGACTGCTGGACCACAATTCCCCAAAGGGACTTGCATTTGCTACAGCCAGAAGGCCATGGGACATTGGCTTACAAAGCCGCATGAGTTCACAGGGTGTGAACTGTGTCTTAGGTGAGTCAGAAACTTCATGTTTAGTTAGAGCCCAGCCGGGCAGGTGTTTATTTTGTATCATTTAAGTTTGGTTTGCTGAGGTGCCAAAATAAAGTGATGTTTGGACCTGAAACTTGGTGTCTGGCGACGATACTTGTGTGAATGACCCCCGGAGAAGAGCTAACCCCCCACAATTGGTGTCGGATGCGGGCAGGTGTCCCTGGTGATAAGTAAAAGGGCCAGAAGCCCAGTACAAGAGACTGATCAGTGGAAATGGCTGCAAAATGGTATAGCCCGTGGGAGAAATCCTGCGAGTTAGTGATCGGGGGAATCCCGCTGGGGGTCATTCTAGACTCCCGCCAGCAAGTGTCTCGGGTCCTGCCTGAAATTCTGGACTTTGTAACAAGGGGGCCAGAGACAAAAACTACGGTGTCACTGACCTTTGTGACGGACTATGGCTCTGTGCAATGGGAGCTGTTTAAATGTGGAATTTGTACTGGGCAAGGACTTTCCATTGTTTGGGCAGTTGTGGAGCAGAGTTCCTGATAAAAAGCAAAGATATGCTGTTGCCAAGGGCAACCTTCGGGAAGACAAAGAGGTGGAGAGTGGTGCAGTTCTCAGGAGTACATATCTTCTCTGCGACTGTGCACAAGATTCTAAAGGGTGCGGCTGGAATGACCATCCAGGAAAAGTCTGGATTCAAGGCCAGGGCGTTTCCAGTAGCAACGGTTGCATCACGGAGTCTGTAGGTGATCGTGGAACCAGGGGCAGTCTTCCAAAGTCCGGAAGAAGGATGATGATTTCGGTAGAGATGTCCCTGGAATGTCCTCGGCTCCCAAGACTGCCAAACCCGTGACATCAGGGGGTAAGAACGTTTTTGTTGATTGTGTGGCAGACGCAGTGACAGTGAGTTGGCGGCAGTTGCTACCTGCTGGGCCGGTATGGGGTAAGACACCCAGTCGAGAAACTGCTACAAAAATATGTGACAATGTGAAAAAAGCAGTGTCTGAACAGGCGGATAAGCCTGCTGTGATCACTCCCTCGCAGAAATCTACAGGGGAGAAGGGTTCTGTGTTACCCCAGTTGCCCATGACCAAAGCTAGTTTTGGGATGACAAGGATCCGAGATCCCATGCTAGCCCGGGTAAGAGGTAGCACAATATTGAAACCTGAGACTGGTAAAATATTAAAGGTGCTGGACAGTCGTGTGGATAAGGACTATCCGCTGATTTTCACTGAGCGTGAGACTCCAATGAGAACAGGGACTTATGAATTTGATGTTACAGATACGCTCATCCATGAGGGAGTGTTGGGCCGTGATATCGGTTTGCTGCTGTGGGGTAAGGTAGACACTTCTGCAGATAGTGACAAAACTCCTGCAGAACCTGTACCTGTCCCTTTAAGTGAGGATCTAAGGGAGCTGCACTTTGACCTGCATGGGGAAAGAATATTGACCATTGGAAACAATGGTGCTGGTCAAGTGCAAAGTGATGGTGACAAGAGTGCGGAAATGCATAAGGAAAAGGTGATGTCATATGAAATATGTGGTGACAGTGATATAACTTTTCCGTTGCATGTTGTGGTCAGGGGAGAAGCGCCCCCTGGTGGTAAGAATGTAAATGATGATGAAACTTTATTTTCTGCATCTGCTATGTTTCATGAAGCGCGATATGACGTAATCAAAAGGTTTGAAGACATGCCTATAAGTAGTGTGGAGCAAAGCCCAGCTCCAGCTCAGTGTTTGAAGGTGCAGGAAAATATGATCGGGCTAGAGGGTGTACTGCACGGACCAGAGGTGGAAATGCAGTCTCCACAATGTTGGTTGGTTACTAAGGAGGTGTCCCAGGTGGGGATTAGCTCATCGGTGCCCCTAGAGGTCAGAATTAATAATGACACGAGCGGTATAGGTGACGTATGTGCTGTGACCGATAGCAACCCAGAGAATGAAGCTACCATGTCAAGGTCCTGCGAAACAAAGGTGGTTACTAGTAGCGACCAGACAGTTATATCTGACGAGATGAGAATTAAGTCGGGTGACATCAGCCTAGGGTCTGAAGCCCATATCCAGACAGTTGTAGATGACTGACACAACAGTACAGCTGCAAACAGGAGGATGATCTCTCTCTCTCCTCACGCTCCCTAGAAATGTTAGAGACGGGACTAGCTGTCTTCACAAAGGAACTGAAGAAGGCTTCAGAAAGGGCAAAGAAGGAGAGCCAGAAAGAGAATGGTGATACTCCTACATCTGCTGCAGCAGAGCAGAGCAAGGAGCAGCTGGAACCGGAGGCCCAAAAGCGCGGCACTTCCCACAAGCTTGTGAAAAAAGCTGAAAAGAAACTGCTGAAAAACATGGGAGTTGGTGGTTCAGCGCCTGGGGAAACAGGAGAAGTGTGACTGGCTCCTAGCTGAAGAGAAATACATCTCGGCTCGATATGGTGGAGAACGTGACCAAACAGAGACTGATGCTTGGGAGAAGGAGACCCAGGCCCTCTCCTTGGCTAGAGCCCTGGAAGAAGCGCTTGAGGAGCATGCTGAATTGGAGAGGCTGAACAAGCAACTCAGAGCAGAGACTGAAAATCTCATGAGCTTAAAAGATGAGTTGGAGAAATCTAAGTGTGCTCTCGAGCAGCAGGTGGAAGGTGAGAAACCTGAAGAGGAGAGTTCTCTGGAAGACGTCAAGAAGCCAGAGCCTGTTAAAAATGGGACTGGAGATGGTGGCACTGTGGTGCTGGCTGTGGCAGAGAAGATGGAAGATGCTTCTGCTAAACCAGTTAATGGGGCTGATGTGGATGCCAAAGACCATAGACCCATGGTAGCGTGTAACCTAGGCCTGGAAGATGTCCCCTCTGCATACAGGGCCTTCCAAATAGCCAGCAGGCTGCTGGGGAAGAAGTACGAGGAGGTGAATGATCAGTTTTCGGATCCGGGCTATTACGATGTGCTGTATCTCCTGACTCCTCCACAAAAGGAGAACAGTGTCCTGGGTGAGCCTCTGGAGAAAATGAAGACGAGGAGTCTGCTGAAGACCCTGGTGCCTCCTGCCTCGATGAGAAAGAGGGGGAGGGGTTAACAGGGCAAGTGTATTGTGCCATGTCCGAGAAGGATGAGAAGGCGGTCAAAGAGACTGGAGACTTCAAGAAGACAAAGACTGAAAAAGTTAAGGCCGATGTGTTGGTTGACGTGAAGTCCCCAGGTGCTACAGAGACCAAAGTTAAGCCAAAAGGAGCCGGGCCGAAGTGGAAAAAGCCGCTAAAGAAGCAGAGGTCTCTAAAACTGCCATAGTAGCTGGGGTAACTACTGCTGGAAAGAAGGAAGAAGTGACCCAGATGCACGTAAAAGAAGCGAGTAGGGGCAAGCATGCTCTGCTGAAGGAGCCCTGCAAAGCAAAGGAGAAAGTGTCGGGATATGACCATGACTGGGAACAGTTCAGGCAAGAGCTGCAGCAGTCCAAGAAAGGACGTGAGGCGCATGTACAGGAGCCAGAGGATCTAAAAAGAGAGAGAGAGATCAAAATATACGACAGCGCATCATTATCACTCGGGAAAGAGTAGGAAAAGAGTATCTGGCCATGAGATGGGCACATGAGGCCTTTAGGCAGTTTCGGTTAGGCAAGATGTTGGTTTTGGTGATAAACCAAGCTCTGCTGGCGTGGGTCTGGCAGAACAAAGGGAAGGTACGTGTCACAGAGGTTCCTGGCCTCGGTGAAATAAGAACCGGTAATTTTCTGTGTCAGCGGCAGGTAGTGCTCGCTGACACTGGGTTACTTAGTGTGGCTGTAAAGCCAATCTGGGCCGGTTCTTATTGGGAGCCGCCAAAGAGCAGGGTGGGTGGCTGTTCCCCACGTCCAGGCCAGGTCGATACCCTCTCACCAGCCTCCCGTGGTTATGCAGGTGTTCACCCTCACGGGCTTGAACAAAGGGGGAAGATATGCGAGACAGTGACAGGTCTCACGAAGGTTAGAGGAAAGGAAGGGGTGGATCGTGCGGTCCACACCCCTGTTCTACCACAGGTGAGACAAGCTAGAGGTAATCAGGCTGGCATAAGGCACCTCCCAGAGTGTCAGAAGGGGGGAAGTGTGTTACCTGTGGACAGAGGCCTGGAGGCTCCGTCTGTGTGGTCTCAGATGGGCAAGGCTGAAGGACCACAAGGCTGGGAGATAGCCTAGAGTTGGGTGACGAAGCGACGCCTGGGAGGGTCGCAGGGCTATAGTCAGGCGGACTACTAAGCCCCAATCCCCCACCATAAACACTGAACTGGAGACAGTGGGCGTACTGGACTCTGTACAGCCAGGAGGCTGTGGGACATTGGCTGACAAAGCCGCTTGAGTTCACAGGGTGTGAACTGTGTCTTAGGTGAGTCAGAAACTTCATGTTTAGTTAGAGCCTGGACGGGCGAGTGTTTATTTTGTATCATTTAAGTTTGGTTTGATGAGGTGCCAAAATAAAGTGATGTTTGGACCTGAAACTTGGTGTCTGGCGACGATACTTGTGTGAATGACCCCCGGAGAAGAGCTAACCCCCCACAAAGCTAAACTGTATAACCAAATAGAGCGGCTGCACAGGCAGGTACAGTGGTCATAATGGGAGATTTTAACTTCCCAGACATTGACTGGGGTCATGGTTCTGCCTCAATCGCAAAGAGAGGAAGATTCTTCAACTTGCTGCAGGACCACTTTATAGGCCAGTTTGTAGAAGCTCCCACTAGGGACGATGCTCTGTTGGATCTGGTAATTTCTAATGATGCAGAGCTTGTTGGAAATGTTACTGTTCGAGAAACACTAGGTAATAGTGACCACAAATAGGAAAGGCTGAGTATTCATCCTGCAATTGTGGGAGGGGCGGAAGGTCTTTATATTCCCCGCCTACCAGTCACCTGTGCACGTGCATTTCCGGTGCTGAGGGGCGTTCCTGAACTGAATCTGCACGCTGCTATGAGCCTCAAGGAGCCGCTTGGGTAAGTATCCCTACCTCACCGCAATATGATCCGGCCTGTAGCCAGCATACGGGTAAGTGCCGCTACACACGCCACGGGCATCTTCCCCGCTGTTAGGGCCAAATCTCGCGGTGCGGCACATCGCAGTCCGCCCCCTTCAGGACGCCGGCACGGTTCCCAGGTGGCTGGTTCCCGGGCCATTGCGAGTTTTTTCGCGTGGGCACTCCTTCACGTTGTTCCACGTCATTAAAGGGTCGGGAGCAGCGCGCCCACCCCGCCTTTCATCATGGAGCTCCATCCGATGTGCGCAGCTTACATTCCACCGACAGTTACTACCCATACACAGTCATCTTGGTTACCTGGGGCAACAGTTGCGGGCATGCCTTCACTTCCTCACCACCACTACCATACCCTGCCAAAGCGCTCTAGCACTACACTCTACTGACGGACGCTCGCTTTCACGCCGGTCTCTCCACAGGCTCGGTCCCACGCATGTTTTTATATAAAAAAAAAAAATAAAAAAAAAAAAAATATATATATATATATATATATATATATATATATATATATATATATATCCGGCTCCCGTTTTTTCTCGCCTGCTACGCCATCCTAGGCCACGTCCTTCGAGTTCAAGGTCCATGCCCAGCCACCTTGGTCAGGCTTATGTTCCTTCCATTACATGTGTTCCGCCTCCTCAGTCATCCAGGTTCACTTCCAGGCGGTTACGTTCCTGGCTTACGTTTGTTAAATTTAAATGTCTAGCCAGTTTAATTTCCAGGCTTACATTTGTTAAGTTAATGTCTAGCCGGTCACGTTTCCAGGCTTACGTTTGTTAAGTTAATGTCTAGCCAGTCAAGTTTACAGGCTTACATTTGTTAAAGTCAATGTCTAGCCGGTTACGTTTTCCAGGCTTTCTCGCTGGCGCATCTTGCCAAATTCACCATCTTTCTACGCCGCCGGCTCGCTGTCTTACACTGTCAGAATCACGTTTTTCAATTCTTCTTTTCACGTTTCGGTGCTTCAACATTTCGGGTTCTTTTACCAATAAACGCTCAGCTTCATTCCATAGTGTAATCATATCACAGTTATCAGTCCCAGAAACAGCAGTTTCACAACACGCAAGCAACACGTCTTTAAGGAGCTGGACGATCCCTAAATTGATCGCCAAATTGAATAGAAGAGGGATTTTTCATTCAGCATCCGCCCGGAAGGCAGAGTTATACAGGCTTCTGGGCAAGTTCCTATGTCAACAATACAACTTTCTCTGGTGCAGTTGCATTCCGCTATTAACAACATCTCCACCTCGGTCACCGACATACAAAATAGACTGCTTGCAGTGGAAGCCAGGGCCCCTGTTTCCAGCTGTCCAGCCTCACCCATCCCAGGTCCCTCCACTTCCCCCTCACTCTCCCCAGGTAGGTTCTCCGGTGTGTCCGACAAAGCCCCGTCACATTTTGTCCCTGACAATATTAAAAGGGACATCCTAGCAGGCAAGGATGCAAACCTTGCATAAAATCCTCATTGCCACCCATGACTCGCTAGACAGCAGGACCATCGCCTGCGGCGACGTTTCCATAGTGCTCAAGTCCAATGATGCCCGTCTCAATAAGAAACTCACTATTCCAGAGTTCATACTGGCGTTCAGTCTTTTAAGAGACATCATATGTTCAGCGAAGCCAGGTAGACGGGAAGAATTGGATGCTTATTTATACAGGGTCACGGATATGGGGCACAAATACAGTGGGCATGCTTTTTACGATTACCATCGTTCTTTCTCCGCAAAAGCTGCCGCCGCACTAGCACTGTTTCAACATGTCACCAATTGGGCCATCATGGAAATGGAGCTGTTTTGCAGGCATTTCACAGGGCTCAAGGCCCCAGCATACGCCACCTGTCAGTCCATACTTCATTCATCCGAATGGTGTCCCAACCTGGGTTCCATCCCTCAGGAAAGGTATTTTTCTGGTCCTCCCGGACCGCCTAAATCCATCCCAACGGTAGATAAATTAGGCAGACCCATAGTCTTTCTGGGGAAAAACTCAGGTTTGCAACAATTATAATTTGTCGGTTTGTAACTACAATAAGTGTAGGGCCCTCCACGTCTGCTCGATCTGTTTCAGGGCTCATCCTCAAACCACCTGTCCTCAAAGGTCATCAAGGAATACATGACTAGTCAGGGTGGACCTGTTAACATCCCTATTACAAGACCATCATGATCTCAATTTTGTACAATTCCTAGCGTCTGGGTTCAGGAAGGGTTTTCATACAGGGTTGGTAGGCCTGCCTCAATCCATCTGGGAGGGCCCTAACCTTCTTTCAGCACTCAGAGATCCAGATTCAGTTAATACCCTAATCCAGTCCGAATTAGAAAAGGGCTTCCTTATAGGGCCTTTTTCCACGCCCCCTTTCGATTCTTGGAGGGTCAATCCCACCGGGCTTGTAAGCAAAAAAATTTCTAATAAAAAACGCCTAATATACGATCTCTCAGCGCCTCATGCTTCTGGTACACCCAGCCTCAACTCCCTCATTCCTTCAGAAGAATTCTCTATGCAATACTCTTCCATAGACGAGGCCATTCAGCTTATCATTCAGGTGGGCAGGGGAGCCTGGTTGTCCAAAGCAGACATTGCCGACGCCTTTAATTTGCTACCTGTTCACCCACAGCTATGGAAATTTTACGGGATCATTATGGGTTGCTATTACTTCGCAAATCGTTTAACTTTTGGATTCAAAAGCAGCCCGTGGCTTTTCGATCAACTCGCCCAGGCCCTCCACTGGATTTTGGTTAATCATGCCAGCTTCTCCATGGTTATTAAATTATCTGGACGATTTCTTATTAATAGAACATCCAAACCATAGTCCCGACAAACTCAACAACCTCTTAAACATTTTTATCCGAGTTAAACGTTCCTGTAGCACCTTCAAAGGTCGAAGGTTCCTCCACTTTGGTAACCTTTCTGGGCATTGTATTAGACACCGAAACAATGCAAGCTAGGCTTCCAGAAGACAAATTAGTCAAAATCAAAGAGACCATTGCCAAATCAGTGACTTCCAGGACACTCCCCAAATTAGAGCTGCAATCATTATTGGGGATGTTAAATTTCACATCCAAGGCACAAGGCAAGGCATTCATATCTAGACTACTCCAACTGCTCCTCACAGCCCCCGCACAGCATTCCCTCATTCGCTTAGACAGCGAGGCCTTAGCCGATCTATCCATGTGGAATCTCTTCTTGTCTAGTTGGAATGGCGTTTCCCTGTTTATCCCACAATGGAGCCCCACGCTTCACCCACACTCTTCACTGACGCAGCTGTATCCGGAGGGTTCGCAGCAATATATGGTAACCAATGGTTTGCAGGTTCATGGCCACCAGAAGTTTTGTTAGTCAAGGAATCTTTAAAATCCTCCCCGTTACTCGAAATTTTGCCAATAGTGGGGGCAGCTCAAGTTTGGGGTAAGCTTTGGACAAACTCCCCAGTCGCCTTTATCACAGACAACCAAGCTGTAGTTGACATTCTCACTAAAGGCAGATCAAAATCTCCGCAAATCATGCCCTTCGTTCGTTCAATTGGTTTGGCTCTCCTTATATTACAATTTCCACTTCTCATGTAAGCGCATCCAGGGGGCACAAAATCTAGCGGCAGATGTGGAGGCAGAACAGACCGGACTATTCCCGCCAGCGTTCAAAGCATTGACAATGGATTCATGATTCATATCTCAGCAGCCACTCATCCACAAATCACTATTAATCAACACTGCTAGGAATTACAAAACGGGCTGGAATACCTTTATCCAATTCACACGCCGCCATCCCAGGAATGACATCAACAGAACAACATACATCATGGCTTTTCTAGCCTACACAAAGAGCTCAAACTTTCCCATAACACAATCAGGTTATATTTGGCCGGTACAGCACCAGTATATGCTAAAACACCCAGACAGCAGGTCATTGTTTGCTTCACAAGCAATCAAAGCAACCTTAAGGGGCATACTAAAGAGTTCCTAGAATCCAGGTCTAGGTAGACAACCAGTTTCAGGAGAGCTATTTAGAAAACGTCCACCTCCCTAGACGGCAATCCTTTTGGGCCCTATACCAGTACAATCATCAAAGCAGCCATGTATCTCAGCTTTTATGGCTTTTTAAGACCTGGGGAGTTCACTCGCACCTCTCCCAGGGTCAAAGGCTTGTCCATAAGTCAATTGGTATGGCACAGTAATCATTTAACATTATACCATCTTCCACCAAAACTTCCCAATTCGGGCCCCCGATAAAAGGAGATTTTTGTGAAACTCACCTGTAAAATCTTTTTCTCGTAATTTCCATTGGGGGACACAGACCATGGGTATAGCTTAGAGATATTACTAGGAGGGACACTATGCAAAAAAAGAAGCTCCTCCTCCTCGGGCTATACCCCCAGGCACCTCCAGGAGAACTTCAGTCGTTGCAAAAGCAGTAGAAGGAGAACGGAAACAAAACACTATGGAAACCATCACACAGCACACCATAAGGCGTAAACCAAAAAAGGGGCGGGAGCTGTGTCCCCCAATGGAAATTACGAGAAAAAGATTTTACAGGTGAGTTTCACAAAAATCTCCTTTTCTCATTCATTCCATTGGGGGACACAGACCATGGGACGTCCCAAAGCAGTCCATGGGGTGGGAAAAAAGAACAAATCCAACACCGCCAGGAATAAACGTCCAGTAGTCAAACCGGAACCACAGCCTGCAATACCCTGCGCCCAAGAGCAGCATCAGCCGAGGCCAGAGAGTGTAACTGATAAAACTTTGTGAAAGTATGTAAGGACGACCAAGTGGCCGCCTTACACAACTGGGAAACGGATGCGCGATTGCGTCTAGCCCAGGAAGCTCCCACTGCCCTTGTGGAGTGAGCGGTAATCCGCGACGGCGGAACATGGCCACGAGCGCGATATGCTGCAGCAATAGCGGAACGGATCCACCGCGCCACGGTGACCTTGGAAGCCGCCAGGCCCTTACGGGACCCTTCAGGAATCACAAAGAGAGAGTCTGAACGCCGGAAGGAAGCGGTAGCCCCCAGGTACACCTTCAGGGCCCTGACGACGTCCAGGGAGTGGAGAGCGCATTCCTTGGGGTTCGCCGGAGAAGGACAAAAAGAGGGCAGGACAAGATCCTCGTTAAGGTGGAAGGGAGAAACCACCTTGGGCAAAAAAGAAGGCACCGGTCTGAGCACCACCTTATCCTGGTGAAAGACCAGAAAAGGTTCCCGGCAGGAAAGTGCGGCCAGCTCCGAAACTCGCCTGATGGAGGTTATGGCCACCAGAAAAACTACCTTCCAGGTGAGTAAAACCAGAGAGACCTCCCTCAGAGGTTCAAAAGGCGCCGCCTGAAGGGCGCGCAGAACCAAGTTGAGATCCCAGGGGGGCAAGGGAGACACATACAGGGGAACAGAATGCGCCACCCCCTGCAGGAAGGTTTTTACAGGTCTCAAAAAGGCAATGGACCTCTGAAAAAAGATAGCCAAAGCAGAAACCTGACCCTTCAAAGAACTGAGCGACAGACCCATGTCGAGGCCGGACTGGAGAAAGGACAGCACCACTGGAACAGAGAAACGTAGGGGCGAGTAGCCCGATTTCTCACAAAAAACCAGGAAGGCCTTCCAGGTGCGATAATAGATTCGTGAAGAAGCCGGCTTCCGAGCCCTGATCATGGTTCTCACCACCGCATCAGAGAAGCCTCTCTTCCTCAGGATGGCGGTCTCAACAGCCACGCCGTTAAACGCAGCTGCCGTGAATTCTGGTGGAAGAGCGGCCCCTGAGACAAGAGATCCTCTCTGTCGGGCAGAGGCCACGGAACGTCCGCCAACATACGAGCGACGCTGGAGAACCAGGCGCGGCGAGGCCAATCCGGAGCGACGAGAATGGTTGGTATCCCCTCTGCCTCGATCTTGCGCAGCACCTTCGGCAACAGAGGAATCGGAGGGAAGACGTAAAGGAGGCTGAACCGCTGCCATGGAAATACCAGCGTGTCCACCCCGCCCGCCCGTGGGTCTCGAGCGCGGGCAAGATACACCGGCACCTTGTGGTTGAGCCGGGAAGCCATCAAATCTACGTCCGGACGGCCCCATCGGTGGCAGATGTCCTCGAACACCTCCGGATGGAGAGACCACTCTCCCGGATCCACCTTGGTGCGACTCAGAAAATCCGCCGTCCAATTGTCGACTCCCGGGATGTACACTGCCGACAATACTGGAACATGAGACTCCGCCCATAAGAGGATCCTCGCTACTTCCCGCATTACTGCCCGACTGCGAGTCCCGCCCTGATGGTTGACATAAGCCACAGCCGTGGCATTGTCCGACTAAACCCGCACCGGGCGAGTCGCAAGGAGAGGAGTCCAATGGGAGAGGGAGTGGAAAATCGCCCTCAATTCCAAAACGTTTATCGGGAGACGGGATTCCTCCGTCGACCAGACACCCTGAACTGTGAGGTTCCGGAGAACACCTCCCCAACCGATGAGGCTGGCGTCGGTGGTGACTATCGTCCAGGAGAACGGAAGGAAGGACTTTCCTGACGATAGGTTCAGGGGAGACTGCCACCAAGGGAGAGACGCTCGAACTTGCCGGGACAGACGAACAGGAGTGTCTAGACCCCGAGGGTTCTTGTTCCAGAGGGCAAGGATCATCTGTTGTAGCGGACGAGTGTGAAATTGGGCGTACGGAATCGCCTCGAAAGAGGAGACCATAAGGCCCAGCACCCGCATGCACTCCCGAATGGTGGGACGTGGAGAGCGTAGAAGGAGCACCACTGCCAGACGAATCTGGGAAGCCTTGGAATCTGGAAGAAACACCCGAGAAAACGAGGTGTCCAAGATCATCCCCAGGAACGAGAGTCTCTGGGAGGGGTGCATAGAGGACTTGGGGAGATTGATCAGCCATCCGAACCGTTCCAGGGATTGAACCGTGATTCGGACGCTGTCCTCGGCCTGTGGAAGAGACGGAGCTTTTATCAAGATGTCGTCTAGGTATGGTAACAAAGAGATGCCCCTGGTGCGAAGAAGCGCCATGAGAGGCGCCAGAATCTTCGTAAAAACTCGAGGGGCGGTTGCCAACCCAAAAGGTAGGGCGACGAACTGGTAATGACGCCCCCCTATGGCAAAGCGCAGAAAGCGATGGTGGGACTCTGCAATAGGGACGTGCAAGTAGGCGTCTTGAATGTCCACAGACGCGAGAAATTCTCCTGGAAGCAGAGAAGCAATAACGGAGCGAAGGAACTCCATGCGAAACTTCCGCACCCGTAGAAACTTGTTGAGAAGTTTTAGATCCAAGATTGGACGCACTGACCCCTCTTTCTTTGGAACAACGAACAGGTTTGAGTAAAAACCTGTCCCTTGCTCTTCTGGGGGAACGGTGGAAATGACACCACGGTCCAGAAGAGAGGAGACCGCAAAAAAGAGGTCCGAGGCCCTGGCTGGATCCCCCGGAACGCGAGAAGGGAAAAAACGTTCCGGCGGGCTGGACGCGAACTCCAACTTGTAGCCGGACGTCACCACTTCCAGAGCCCAGGCATCCTGAACATGAGCCCTCCAGACCTGTTGAAAGGAGAGCAGACGGCCCCCCACCACGAGGGATGGGGGCACTCCTTCATGCGGAGGGTTGCTTGGGAGCAGGAGGACGGGCTGACTGCGCCCGAGGCCGCCAAGAGGGCTGGGGCTTGAAGAAAGGCTTCTTGTGGGAGTCCTGGGATCCCCCTGCTGATGAGGACGACGGCGTCCTGGCAGTGGAGAAGCGACGAAAACACTGGCCCCGGAAACCTGAAGGCCGAGACCGAAAGGGACGCTTGGTCCTGGACTGGGGTAGATGAGTGCTCTTGCCCCCTGTTGCGGCAGAAATGAATTCATCTAGTTGAGCCCCAAAGAGCCTGGACCCTTCAAAGGGAAGGTTAGCGAGGGAACGCTTGGATGAGGCATCAGCATCCCACACCTTCAGCCAGACCTCCCTGCGCTGAATGACAGAGAGGGCCGAAATACGGGCAAAGAGGGAGCAGATGTCCATTGAAGCCTCACAGAGATATTTAGACGCTTGGGACATCTGGATGATAAAATCCAGAGTATCTGCAGAGTCGTCCTGCTCTGACAGATCCTGGTGGTGGCGCTGCAACCACGTTGTAAGGGCTCTGGCGACCCAAGCCGACGCAAAGGCCGGTGGCAGGGAAGCGCCCGCCAGCGAGAAGATGGACTTGGAAAGTGAATCCAAACGTCTGTCCACCGCATCCTGCAGAGACGAACCGTCTAGGACGGGAAGGGCCGTGTTCTTGGCTAACCTGGCCACCGGAGGATCTACCTTAGGGGAAGAAGTCAACTTTTCCACTGTGTCAGCTGGAAAAGGATAAAGCGTATCCATACGCTTGGTGGCCGAAAATTTTTGATTAGGTCGATCCCAAGCTTTTGATAGGACCACAGTGAATTCCTCATGAATAGGGAACACGGCGGACTCCTGTTTCTTGGGTGGAAAAAGGGAGAACTCCCGACTAGTGGAGGGAGGAGAATCCCCTTGTATATTAAAAGTGTCACGGACAGCTGCCACCAACTCGGTTACCATGGTGGAAAGCTTAGGCAGGGGTTCCCGCTCCGTGACTTCGTCCGATCCGGACAATTCCCCATCGGATTTGCGCTCCCTGCGAGGGGGAGAGTCAACCGGGCATGCCTCAAGGCGAGGGGGAGAAGCGGAGTCATCCGAGGAGGAATGCTGCCGCTCACGCTGCCTTTTAGAAGTCAGACGCCCTCTGTGAGAGTCACTGAGAGGGGATGGAGTGGTGGCTGCCACAGGGGTAGTAGCCGCCATGCGCTCCATGAAGGACATGGCTGCCTTGGCAACTAAGGCCAGATCAGCTGCCGCATTAGACATGGCGGAGGCCCAGGCGGGTACCGCTGGATCCGCAGGGGCAGAGGGAGGACCGGGCTGAGCAAGAGAAGGAGGCTGATCCTGTCCAGGAGCAGGGCATGAGTCACAGGAACCAGTGACAGAAAAAGGCCTAAGGCATATTTTACATGACTCCAGTGGAGCCTGAGAGGAAGCCTTGGAAGGCTTAGGGGCCCCAGGTTTAGGCATGATGGTATTCAAAAAAAGATTTCCTACCAGGTTGCTGCAATTCCTACCACCCAGGCAACAGCAGAAGTCTCCGGTCACCGAGAACTGAGGAGCTGCACGGCCGCAATCCAGCAGAGTCTCCGGCGTAGGGAGAGACAGAGCTGGACGCCGAGGCTCCGCCCCCTTGGACGCGTCATTGCGGCGCGAAATAAGCGCGCGCGCGCATTTCAAAATACACCCCTTCGCCAGATACGGCGCAACGGGGGTTAATATCGGGAGGAGCAGGCCGGCGGGAGCTGCAGAAAGCGCAGCGGCCATAAGATAAAATAAAATACACTCCTTCAGTGCCAAGATTGCCGCCGATGCGGCCATAGTCTGAGCTGCAGGCAGGTAGGGAGACGCAACCTGTTCCCAGAGTCAGTGGAATCACCAGCCCTCCCCAGAAGGGCCCCCTCCCAACGGGAAAAAAATGCCCCCAGCCGGTCCTTCTCTAGCTCACCTCAGGTCACAGAGCGCCAGACAGACGACATGAAGGGGTGGGGGGAGGGGGGAAGGAGGGAGATTGAAGCAGGCAATACTTATCTGCACAGCATGCTCCCTCGATGTCCAGACCAGCAGGGATTCACCTCTGACTCCAATCAAGGAGAGCAGTGCTCTGGTGGAGGGTAGGCAGCAGGTGTCCCAGCAGCTGGTGGGATGCCAGAGCTAACATGTCGAGCCTGGATCCACTTTTCTTCTGTGGGGGAATGGGAGGTAGCCAGGAACCTTCAGAAGACCGTGGCAGACCCTCCACAGGGGCCAGGAAAGCGCAATGCTGACCTGCGTCCCCATCTGAAACCAGAAAAAAAAAATAACAAACAGGAGAAGAATAAATGTCAACCTCCTTGAACGGACACTAAGCAAAGACTGAAGTTCTCCTGGAGGTGCCTGGGGGTATAGCCCGAGGAGGAGGAGCTTCTTTTTTTGCATAGTGTCCCTCCTAGTAATATCTCTAAGCTATACCCATGGTCTGTGTCCCCCAATGGAATGAACGAGAAAAATAAATTATTTCCAGACATTCAACGAGTGGTGCCCCGTCGGGGTCTTAAAAGAATTACTGTCCGTTTTGGGCAACTCCTCGCCAGATAGCCCGTTACTACCCTTTAAAAACCGACCTCTCACGTCAACGCAGTTCATCACCCACATTCGCACACTGGCTTCAGGTCTAGGTTTCAACTCCAAATTCATCTCTGGACATTCCTTTCACATTGGAGCTGCTTCTTCGGCTTCTAGACATGGGGTTCCAGCCCACATCATCCGTAAAATGGGCCGCTGGCAATCATCCTGTTTTGCTCGTTACATTCCAAATCCACAGGCAGGAATATCCAAAGCTTTTTCCAGCCTGGCATTGTAAGTTGTTATCATCACAATAAATTGCTATACACTAAATGGTTTGGTTTTTGCCCCCTTATAGGCATACCCTCGCTCATGGCTAAGGGCACTCCACCAGCCATCCTAGCTAGGTTTCGGTATTAGTAAGTCAGATAGGCACCTTGCCTCCAGTCAGGTTCCTCGTCCCCTGTAGCCTTGACCACAATATAATTATATTCCCCCTAAACTATAAGAAGCAAACTCTGTCAGGAGCAAAGACACTGAAATTAAAAAAGACTAATTTTCTTGCGTTGAGGGCAGCATTTCAGGGCATAGACTGGGAGCAGGTACTGTCACATAATACTTAGGATAAATGGGAGAGCTTTAAATCCACATTGAGTAACTAGGGGGGGTAGTCACTGAAGATAAGGAAAAGGCTGGGTTACTAAATGTTTTTTTTAGCTCTGTATATACAAAAGAACAGAAAGGAGCCGATATCTGTGGTGCTGGGGCTGTTAGTACATCCAGTGATATACTCAATTGGCTAACTGTAGATATGGTCCAAGATAAGTTAAATAGGGTAAATGTGAACAAGGCTCTGGGTCAGGATGGATTACACCCAAGAGTGCTTACAGGTGCCCCTGTTTATAATTTTTAAAGATTCTCTAGGTACTGGTACAGTGCCAAGTAATTGGCGCAAGGCAAATATGGTGACCATATTCAAGGTCCTTCACAGGCAATTATAGACCACTTAGTTTAACTTCTGTTGTAGGAAAAATGTTTGAAGGACTCTTAAGGGAATATATACAGGAGTATGTGACTGTAAATAATATTATAAGTGATAACCAACATGGGTTTACCAAGGACAGAAGTTGTCAGACTAACCTGATGTGTTTTTATGAGGAGGTGAGTAGTAGCCTGGACAGAGGGGTGGCTTTGGATGTAGTGAGGTGAGTAGTAGCCTGGACAGAGGGGTGGCGGTGGATGTAGTGAGGTGAGTAGAAGCCTGGACAGAGGGGCGACTGTGGATGTAGTGAGGTAAGTAGAAGTCTGGACTGAGGGGCAGCTGTGAATGTAGTGAGGTGAGTAGTAGCCTGGACAGAGGGCCGGCTGTGGATGTAGTGAGGTGAGTAGTAGCCTGGACAGAGGGGTGGCTGTGGATGCAGTGAGGTGAGTAGTAGCCTGGACAGAGGGGCGACTGTGGATGTAGTGAGGGGAGTAGTAGCCTGGACAGAGGGGCAGCTGTGGATGTAGGGAGGGGAGTAGTAGCCTGGACAGAGGGCCGGCTGTGGATGTAGTGAGGTGAGTAGTAGCCTGGACAAAGGGGCGGCTGTGGATGTAGTGAGGTGAGTAGAAGCCTGGACAGAGGGGCGGCTGTGGATATAGTGAGGTGAGTAGTAGCCTGGACAAAGGGGCGGCTGTGGATGTAGTGAGGTGAGTAGTAGCCTGGACAGAGGGGCGGCTGTGGATGTAGTGAGGTGAGTAGTAGCCTGGACAGAGGGGCGGCTGTGGATGTAGTGAGGTGAGTAGTAGCCTGGACAGAGGGGTGGCGGTGGATGTAGTGAGGTGAGTAGAAGCCTGGACAAAGGGGCGGCTGTCGATGTAGTGAGGTGAGTAGTAGCCTGGACAGAGGGGCGGCTGTGGATGTAGTGAGGTGAGTAGAAGTCTGGACAGAGGGGCGGCTGTGGATGTAGGGAGGTGAGTAGCAGCCTGAACAGAGGGGCAGCTGTGGATGTAGTGAGGTGAGTATTAGCCTGGACAAAGGGGCGGCTGTGGATGTAGTGAGGCGAGTAGTAGTCTGGACAGAGGGGCGGCTGTGGATGTAGTGAGATAAGTAGAAGTCTGGACAGAGGGCCGGCTGTGGATGTAGTGAGGTGAGTAGTAGCCTGGACAAAGGGGCGGCTGTGGATGTAGTGAGGTGAGTAGAAGCCTGGACAGAGGGGCGGCTGTGGATATAGTGAGGTGAGTAGTAGCCTGGACAAAGGGGCGGCTGTGGATGTAGTGAGGTGAGTAGTAGCCTGGACAGAGGGGCGGCTGTGGATGTAGTGAGGTGAGTAGTAGCCTGGACAGAGGGGCGGCTGTGGATGTAGTGAGGTGAGTAGTAGCCTGGACAGAGGGGTGGCGGTGGATGTAGTGAGGTGAGTAGTAGCCTGGACAGAGGGGCGGCTGTGGATGTAGTGAGGTGAGTAGTAGCCTGGACAGAGGGGCGGCTGTGGATGTAGTGAGGTGAGTAGTAGCCTGGACAGAGGGGCGGCTGTGGATGTAGTGAGGTGAGTAGTAGCCTGGACAGAGGGGCGGCTGTGGATGTAGTGAGGTGAGTAGTAGCCTGGACAGAGGGGTGGCGGTGGATGTAGTGAGGTGAGTAGAAGCCTGGACAAAGGGGCGGCTGTCGATGTAGTGAGGTGAGTAGTAGCCTGGACAGAGGGGCGGCTGTGGATGTAGTGTTTCTGGATTTTGATACTGTCCCTCATAGATGTTTAATAGGTAAATAAGGTCTATAGGCTTGGAAAGTATAGTTTGTAATTTAACTGAAAACTGGATGAAGGACCGTGTCCAGAGAGTTGTGGTCAATGATTCCTATTCAGAATGGTCCCGGGTAATAAGTGGTGACCCCAAGGTTCAGTGCTGGGCCCTTTATTATTAAATTTATTTATTAATGATATTGAGGACGAGATTAATAGCACCATTTCTATTTTTGCAGATGACACTAAGCTGTGTAGTACTGTACAGACTATGAAAGATGTCCATAAACTATGAGCTGACGTGGACACTCTGAGTGATTGGGCATCAACTTGGCAAATGAGGTTCAATGTGGACAAATATAAAGTTCTGCATCTTAGTAGTAATACTCTATGTGCTTTATATGTCCTAGGCGATGTAACACTGGGAGAGTCACTTATAGAGAAGGATTTGGGTGTCCTTGTAGATGGTAGATTAAATTACAGCACAATGTCAATCATCTGCTTCTAAGGCCACCAGGATACTGTCATGCATTAAACGAGGCATGGACTCGCAGGGCAGGGATGTTATACTACCACTTTACAAAGCGTTGGTGCGGCCTCCTCTGGAATATGCAGTTCAGTTCTGGGCACCAGTCCATAGAAAGGACGCACTACAGCTGGAAAAAGTACAGAGCGACTAAGGCTACTTTCTCACTCGCGTTTTGGCTTTCCGTTTGTGAGATCTGTCATGGGCTCTCACAATCGGTCCAAAACAGATCAGTTTTGCCCTAATACATTCTGAATGGGAAAGGATCCGCTCAGAATGCATCAGTTTGCCTCCGATCTGTCTCCATTCTGCTCTGGAGGTGGACACCAAAACGCTGCCTGCAGCATTTTGCTGTCCGCTTGACAAAACGGAGCCAAACGGAACCGTCCTGGCACACAATGCAAGTCACTGGGGATGGATCTGTTTTCCCTGACACACTCTAGCACAATAGAAAATGGATCCGTCTCCCATTGACTTTCAGTGGAGTTCATGAATAATCCGTCTTGGCTATTGTGACGAAAGCACCTTCGTAACTGAGAGTTGGAGAGGCCTGCTTGCCAGCCTCTTGCCCTGTGACTATGGCCCCTGGGACACTATTTGGGCATATTGGATTTCAAAGGCTCTGTTTCTGCCCCGTGGACTTTTTACTGGAACTATTTGGGGCATGTGACCATGTGCACGGTGGGGCAAAAATAAGACTTCCAGGAAATTCCTGAACCCCTGAACCAATCTGGGTGATTTTTGGTTAGGTTGTTCACCCAGATTGAGGCTATCAGGGGATGTAACTTTTATGGGGATATGTGGTGTTTTCTGTGGTTGGGAAAAATGTGTATTTTATGCCTGTGACTAATTAAGTCCATTATGTTTGTTAAATATGTCACAGGCAGAGTCCATTGTGTTTGTTGATTGCGTCACAGGCACTGCCTATTCTGTTATTGATTGCGTCACAGGCAATGCCATTGTGTTTGTTGAATGTATAGTTTTTGTGTTTAACCACCTCAGCCCCCCTTAATGACCAGGCCACTTTTTACAATTCTGCACTACACTACTTTCACGGTTTATTGCTCGGTCATGCAACTTACCACCCAAATTAATTTTACCTCCTTTTCTTCTCACTAATATAGCTTTCATTTGGTGGTATTTTATTGCTGCTGACATTTTTACTTTTTTTGCTATTAAATCGAAATTTACCGAAAGTTTTGCAAAAAAATGACATTTTTCACTTTCAGTTGTAAAATTTTTCAAATAAAACTACATTTCTATATAAATTTTTCTCTAAATTTATTGTTCTACATGTCTTTGATAAAAAAAAAAAAAAGTGTATATTTATTGGTTTGGGTAAAAGTTATAGCGTTTACAAACTATGGTACAAAAATTTGAATTTCCGCTTTTTGAAGCAGCTCTGACTTTCTGAGCACCTGTCTGTCATGTTTCCTGAGGTTCTACAATGCCCAGACAGTAAAAACACCCCACAAATGACCCCATTTCGGAAAGTAGACACCCTAAGGTATTCACTGATGGGCATAGTGAGTTCATAGAACTTTTTATTTTTTGTCACAAGTTAGTGGAAAATTATGATTTTTTTTTTTTTCCTTACAAAGTCTCATATTCCACTAACTTGTGACAAAAAATAAAAACTTCCATGAACTCACTATGCCCATCACGAAATACCTTGGGGTGTCTTCTTTCCAAAATGGGGTCACCTGTGGAGTAGTTATACTGCCCTGGCATTTTAGGGGCCCTAATGCGCGAGAAGTAGTTTGAAATCAAAATGTGTAAAAAATGCCCTGTGAAATCCTAAAGGTGCTCTTTGGAATGTGGGCCCCTTTGCCCACCTAGGCTGCAAAAAATTGTCACACATGTGGTATCGCCGTACTCAGGAGAAGTTGGGCAATGTGTTTTGGGGTGTCTTTTTACATATACCCATGCTGGGTGAGAGAAATATCTCTCTAAAGACAACTTTTCCCATTTTTTTATACAAAGTTGGCATTTGACCGAGATATTTATCTCACCCAGCATGGGTATATGTAAAATGACACCCCAAAACACATTGCCCAACTTCTCCTGAGTACGGCGATACCACGTGTGACACTTTTTTGCAGCCTAGATGCGCAAAGGGGCCCAAATTCCTTTTAGGAGGGCATTTTTAGACATTTGGATCCCAGACTTCTTCTCACGCTTTAGGGCCCCTAAAATGCCAGGGCAGTATAAATACCCCACATGTGACCCAATTTTGGAAAGAAGACACCCCAAGGTATTTAATGAGAGGCATGGCGAGTTCATAGAAGATTTTTTTTTTTGGCACAAGTTAGCGGAAATTGATATTTATTAATTTTTTCTCACAAAGTCTCCCTTTTCGCTAACTTGGGACAAAAAGTTCAATCTTTCATGGACTCAATTTGCCCCTCAGCGAATACCTTGGGGTGTCTTCTTTCCAAAATGGGGTCACATGTCGGGTATTTATACTGCCCTGGCATTTTAGGGGCCCTAAAGCGTGAGAAGAAGTCTGGAATATAAATGTCTAAAAATTTTTACGCATTTGGATTCCGTGAGGGGTATGGTGAGTTCATGTGAGATTTTATTTTTTGTCACAAGTTAGTGGAATATGAGACTTTGTAAGAAAAAAAAAAAAAAACAATAAAAAAAAAAAAATTCTGCTAACTTGTGCCAAAATAAATGTCTGAATGGAGCCTTACAGGGGGGTGATCAATGACAGGGGGGTGATCAGGGAGTCTATATGGGGTGATCACCCCCCTGTCATTGATCACCCCCCTGTAAGGCTCCATTCAGACGTCCGTATGTGTTTTGCGGATCCACGGTGTCCGTGTTTTGCGGATCCACGGATCCGCAAAACACATACGGATGTCTGAATGGAGCCTTACAGGGGGGTGATCAATGACAGGGGGGTGATCACCCCATATAGACTCCCTGATCACCCCCCTGTCATTGATCACCCCCCTGTAAGGCTCCATTCAGAGGTCCGTATATGTTTTGTGGATCCACGGATCCATGGATCGAATGCGCAAAACACATACGGACGTCTGAATGGAGCCTTACAGGGGGGTGATCACCCCATATAGACTCCCTGACTACCCCCCTGTCATTGATCACCCCCCCTGTAAGGCTCCATTCAGACGTCTGTAAGTGTTTTGCGGATCCGATCCATGGAGCCGCAAAGCACATACGGACCTCTGAATGGAGCCTTACGGGGGGTGATCAATGACAGGGGGGTGATCAGGGAGTCTATATGGGGTCATCAGGGGTTAATAAGGGGTTAATAAGTGACAGGGGGGGTGTAGTGTAGTGTGGTGCTTGGTGCTACATATTGCTGAGCTATCTGTGTCCTCTGGTGGTCGATCCAAACAAAAGGGACCACCAGAGGACCAGGTAGCAGGTATATTAGACGCTGTTATCAAAACAGCGTCTAATATACCTGTTAGGGGTTAAAAAAATCGCATCTACAGCCTGCCAGGGAACAATCGCCGCTGGCAGGCTGCAGATCCACTCGCTTACCTGCAGTTCCTGTGAACGCGCGCGCCTGTGTGCGCGCGTTCACAGGAAATCTCGCGTCTCGTGAGATGACGCGTAGATGCGTGACTCTGCCTGAGTGAGCCGCCTCCGGAACGCGATCCTGCATTAGGCGGTCCGGAGGCGGTTAAACTGTAAATTATTGGCTGCTATGTTATGTCCTTAGTTCCCAACCAGGTCCACGGGTACCCTTGTTGGAAAATGTGTATAAAAGGCAATGCTGTGTGGTCAATAAAGAGTTCCTATTTTACATTCAACATAGAGCCTCGTCTCATGTGTGTGGGGATTGCTATATGCTATAACCCCTAGCTCTTGTAAGAGCTGTTCCTGTTCCTATGGTGGTTACGGTGTCGAGCGGAGTGCTTGGAGCCCTCAGGAAGCACTAGGAGCATCCATCAACGGAGGTACCCAGTCGGGGTGCCAGGAGATCCGTTACAGCTATGTTACAAATAATACAAACGGATCCGTTCATGACGGATGCATGCGGTTGTATTATTGTAACGGATCCATTTTTGCAGATCCATGACAGATCCGCCCAAAACGCAAGTATGAAAGTAGCCTAAAATTATAAGGAGCATGGTGGGTCTTAGTTATGAAGAAAGATTAAAATTATTGAATTTATTTAGTCTCGAGAAGAAATGTCTAAGGGGGGACATGATTAACCTATACAAATATATAAATGCGCCATACCAAAAATACGGTGAAAAACTGTTCCATGTAAAATGCGCTCAAAAGACAAGGGTCACTGCCTCTGACTGGAGAAGAAAAAGTTCAGTCTTCAGAAGCGTCAAAGCTTCGTTACTGTAAGAACTGTAAATCTGTGGGATAGACTTCCTCAGGACGTGGTCACAGCAGGAACAGGGGACAGTTTTAAAAATGATTTAGATGAATTCTTAAAAGTAAACATTAATGCTTATGAAAACATGTAGAAATCTGAGTCTCACTTCCTTCTAGGATTCAAGTCCCCACCTATCCATTGGTTGAACTTGATGGACTTATGTCTTTTCTCAAGCGTATTAACTATGTAACTATGTAACCTCTGTACAATCCAAATGAAACAAACTATGTTCATAAGGTGCCTCAAATTTAAGATCCAAACAAGCAGTAAAAACTGCCCAGGTCCAGGGGCTCCAGAAAGGTCAGAGGAGGCATCATTACTTACTGCCACATCAAAGCTTTCCAACCTGGTTTCTAGGAGAGGGTCTGCCCATAGACGCTGATGACCGTGCACACCTTAGGTTCTGATTAGAGGCTGACTAATGTATTGAGGCTCAGAGCTGACACAACTTGTACCTGAGGTTGGTGTAGTTTTCATCGGGAAGTTTCTGGAGAACCTCCCTATAACTCTCTTGACGTTTTTCTGCCTCTTTGATGCTGGAAGACAATGCAGAGATGATAAAACGCTGTTCTTACAGTAGAAGTCTAGCAGACACCCAGTTCTGGCATGGTCTCTGGTACCTGGCAGCTTTCATCCAGTCACTGAAGAGTTCTGATGTCATCAGCGGCTCGGGAAGCTCACGCAGATATGACTTTAATGCTCCTACAATAAGGTTTGGAGCAGAGGGTTGAGGTAGAGATTGGACAGCCAAGAATCTGAGACTATAACTATTTGGAAAACACCAGCAATAAAGAGACCAGAAGAAGAATTTTCAGAAGTGTCAAAACCTGATCCTGTGGCTACAACCATCTCAAATGGCAAACTAAACCACAGGAGAAATACAGGTAAAACTGAAAAAATTTTATCGTGCAAAAGTTCATTTATTTTAGTAATGCAACTTAAAATTAGAATATTGTGAAAAGGTTCAATATTCTCGGCTCAAAGTGTCCCCCTCTAGTCAGCTAATTAATCCATACCCCCTGAGCAAAGGGGACCTGAGATTGTGACTTTGGGGTTTTCATAAGCTGTAAGCCATAATCATCCAAATTATAACAAATAAAGGCCTGAAATATCTCGCTTTGCCTGTAATGAGTCTTATATGTTAGTGTCACCCTTTAATTTGCATTACTGAAATAAATGAACTTTGCACGATATTCAAATTTTTCGAGTTTTACCTGTATATTGGTCATCAAACATAAGGCCTAGAGCAAAGACTCAGAAGGAACTGACCTGCAACTGCATGAGGTTCAGAACTGAATTCACCCAGATCGCTGGCACCTGCATCAAGACGAGCCTTCAGCTTCTTTAGGACAGACGCTCCTGCAGCCAATCGGAAGAGACCCTAGTGTAGAAGAATCACTTGTGACACCCTGTAACTCCCTGTAGCCTAGACAGCTCCATGGTTCAAGTGGGAAATAGAAGCCAGGAACTGTCTAGTTTATTAAATATTTGTATTCCTTATGATACAGGTTAGGAAAATCTTGTCTGTTTGTTGTGCCATTCCTCTGTACGTCCTACTAGAAATGTATAAATAAAATGGCTAACTGAGTTACCACTCCTCTTGTCAACAGGCTGTGTCTCTACACAGTCCGATACAATCAGTGATGATTGGACAAGACAAATGGTAACTCTCACTTTCACACAGTGTTTGGTCAGTGATTGTGAGCCAAAACCAGGAGTGGAGGCTGCAAATTCACCCTGCTTCTCCCCCCTCCAACATTCACCCTGCTTCTCCCCCCTTCAACATTCACCCTGCTTCTCCCTCCTCCCCATTCACCACGCTTCTCCCCTCCTCCACATTCACCCTGCTTCTCCCCTCCTCCCCATTCACCCTGCTTCTCCCTCCTCCCGCATTCACCCTGCTTCTCCCTCCTCCTGCATTCAGCCAGCTTATCCCTCCTCCCGCATTCACCCTGCTTCTCCCCTCCTCCCCCATTCACCCTGCTTCTCCCTCCTCCCGCATTCACCCCGCTTCTCCCTACTCCCGCATTCACCCTACTACTCCCCTCCTCTCCATTCACCCAGCTTCTCCCTCCACCCGCATTCACCCTACTTCTCCCTCCTCCACATTCACCCTGCTTCTCCCTCCTCCCCATTCACCACGCTTCTCCCCTCCTCCACATTCACCCTGCTTCTCCCCTCCTCCCCATTCACCCTGCTTCTCCCTCCTCCCGCATTCACCCTGCTTCTCCCTCCTCCTGCATTCAGCCCGCTTATCCCTCCTCCCGCATTCACCCTGCTTCTCCCTCCTCCCCATTCACCACGCTTCTCCCCTCCTCCACATTCACCCTGCTTCTCCCCTCCTCCCCATTCACCCTGCTTCTCCCTCCTCCCGCATTCACCCTGCTTCTCCCTCCTCCCGCATTCACCCTGCTTCTCCCTCCTCCTGCATTCACCCTGCTTCTCCCTCCTCCCCATTCACCACGCTTCTCCCCTCCTCCACATTCACCCTGCTTCTCCCCTCCTCCCCATTCACCCTGCTTCTCCCTCCTCCCGCATTCACCCTGCTTCTCCCTCCTCCTGCATTCAGCCAACTTATCCCTCCTCCCGCATTCACCCTGCTTCTCCCTCCTCCCCATTCACCACGCTTCTCCCCTCCTCCACATTCACCCTGCTTCTCCCCTCCTCCCCATTCACCCTGCTTCTCCCTCCTCCCGCATTCACCCTGCTTCTCCCTCCTCCTGCATTCAGCCCGCTTATCCCTCCTCCCGCATTCACCCTGCTTCTCCCTCCTCCCCATTCACCCCGCTTCTCCCTACTCCCACATTCACCCTGCTTCTCCCTCCTCCCGCATTCACCCTGCTTCTCTCTCCTCCCGCATTCACCCTGCTTCTTCCTCCTCCCGCATTCACCCCGCTTCTCCCCTCCTCCCGCATTCACCCTACTACTCCCCTCCTCTCCATTCACCCAGCTTCTCCCTCCACCCGCATTCACCCTACTTCTCCCTCCTCCACATTCACCCTGTTTCTCCCTCCTCCACATTCACCTCGCTTTTTCCCTCCTCCCCATTCACCCTGCTTCTCCCTCCTCCCCGCTTCTCCCTCCTCCCCGCTTCTCCATACTCCGGCATTAACCCTGCTTCTCCCTCCTCCCCATTTACCCTGCTTGTCCCTTCCTCTGGCATTCACCCTGTTTTTTCTCTTCTCACACATTTAACTTGCTTACTCACAATGCCTCTCCCTTCTTGCACTGACTCCGCTACTCCCACAGTGAACCTGATTTTCCTTTCCTCTCGCATTCACCCTGCTTCTCCCTCCCCCTGCATTCACCCCACTTCTCCCGCATTCACCCTGCTTCTCCCCTCCTCCTGCATTCACCCCGCTTCTCCCGCATTCACCCTGCTTCTCCCCTCCTCCTGCATTCACCCCGCTTCTGCCCGCATTCACCCCGCTTCTCCTCTCCTCCTGCATTCACCCCGCTTCTCCCCGCATTCACCCCGCTTCTCCTCTCCTCCTGCATTCACCCCGCTTCTCCCCGCATTCACCCCGCTTCTCCTCTCCTCCTGCATTCACCCCGCTTCTCCCTCTTCTCCATTCACCTCACTTTTCCCTCCTCCCCATTCACCCCGCTTCTCCCCTCCTCCATACTCCGGCATTAACCCTGCTTGTCCCCTCCTCCGGCATTCACCCTGTTTTTTCTCTTCTCACACATTTACCTTGCTTACTCAAAATGCCTCTCCCTTCTTGCACTGACCCCGCTACTCCCACATTGAATCCGATTTTCCTTTCCTCCCAGATTTACCCTGCTTCTCACCTCTTCATGCATTCCATACATGAGCAGTAGTTTAACACAGGCAGATATGGGCACAGCAATCTCACAGTGAAACCGGGAAAGGTGTGTTGTCAGAGAGACTCCATACACATCTGCAGACGGCTGTTTCACCAGCACTTGACCTATAGGAAAACAAGCAATGAACAGTAGAATAGACAATTACTGTGCAAGCGCTGCAATATAGTAAGTGTGCCATTGCAATATACAAACAGAAACAATGTCATCATCTTAAAGGAGTAGTGCCAAGTTTTCCACAGGATAGGGGATAAGTAGCTGATAGCTGGGGGTCTTGTTCCCCGATTCTGATGAAGCGGAAGGTCACCCATGTGCAGTGTGGGAGCGCCGGAGATAGCCGAGTGCTGGACCTCTTTATTTATATTCTTGCTTGCATTCAGAGGCATGAAACCCATCCGGACATAATCCTGCTCAAACAGCTGAGGGTTTGTTACACTTGTACACAGTCCAAACAATAGCAGGCTTGACTCTAGACTGAAACACTGAAACAAATGATCAGGACAGAAGAGTTGTGTTCTGCAGCCAGGACATTGCATTTTGGTGCCCTAGACAGCTATAGCAAAATGTACCCCCCTACCCCTTACAAATATAGACCCTGATTTATTATTGCCTAATGCCTGTTTTTGGAGAAGAATCCACTGAATTTGTGGCTTTCCAATGCATTTGTGACTTTTCAAGTCGTCATGTGCCTTTTACTCCGCCCTGGCCAAGTCTACAGAAAGGGGCACGGTGATGGAGTAGTCACATGTGGACCTCATCTGTTAAAGGTCCCTCTCTCCCAGTGCCGGGGGTCCTGCCTCCAGGGCTTCCGGTCCTAATCAAACCAGAAGTGATGATGTGACTTCCATTGTTCCCGTGACCACTAAGCCAATCACTGGCCTCAATGGTCACGTACCAGCTTTTTTCTTCTCCCCTCAAGGTTTTGAAAACTCTCAAACAACTCCATAAACGGAGTTGTCCAGGACTTTTTTTTTACTGTCCCCACGGGGCGGCATGAAGCATGGCACATGACCCAGCAGTGACATAGAAACCTAGAATGTGCCGGCAGATAAGAACCATTTGGCCCATCTAGTCTGCCCAATATATCTGAATCCTATGAATAGTCCCTGGCCCTATCTTATATGAAGCATAGCCATATGCCTATCCCATGCATGCTTAACCTCCTCCACTGTATTTGCAGCTACCACTTCTGCAGGAAGGCTATTCCATGCATCCACTACTCTCTCAGTAAAGTAATACTTCCTGATATTACTTTTAAACCTTTGCCCCTCTAATTTAAAACTGTGTCCTCTTGTGGTAGTTTTTCTTCTTATAAATCTTCTCTCCTCTTTTACCGAGTTGATTCCCTTTATGTATTTAGCAGTTTCTCTCATCTCCCCTCTGTCTCGTCTTTCTTCCAAGCTCTACATATTAAGGTCCTTTAACCTTTCCTGGTAAGTTTTATCCTGCAATCCATGTACTAGTTTAGTAGCTCATCTCTGAACTCTCTCTAGAGTATCTATATCCTTCTGGAGATATGGTCTCCAGTACTGAGCACAATACTCCAAGTGAGGTCTCACTAGTGCTCTGTGGAGCGGCATAACCACTTCACTCTTTCTACTGCTTATACCTCTCCCTATACATCCAAGCATTCTGCTGGCATTTCGTGCTGCTCTATTACATTGTCTTCCCACCTTTAAGTCTTCTGAAATAATTACTCCTAAATCCCGTTCCTCAGATACTGAGGTCAGGATTGTGTCAAATATTCTATATTCTGCCCTGCCGTTCAGGGACATGTCACCACAGAGGCCAGTCACGCTGACACCTACGACATTAGGGATCAGCAACCTGGGATCAGAATCCAGAAACCGAGCCGACAGCCGCCTGTGTCCGAAGAAAAATGTCTCCTCTATCATTGTAAAAAACACAAAACATACTACATCTAAATATCATGTTACACACATGTCCACTATGACTTACAGTGATACGCTTCTACATACACACATGTCCACTATGACTTACACACAGTGATACGCTTCTACATACACACATGTACACTATGACTTACACACAGTGATACGCTTCTACATACAGACATGTCCACTATGACTTACAGCGATACGCTTCTACATACACACATGTCCACTATGACTTACACACAGCGATACACTTCTACATACACACATGTACACTATGACTTACACACAGCGATACGCTTCTACATACACACATGTACACTATGACTTACACACAGTGATACGCTTCTACATACACACATGTCCACTATGACTTACACACAGTGATACGCTTCTACATACACACATGTACACTATGACTTACACACAGCGATACGCTTCTACATACACACATGTACACTATGACTTACACACAGTGATACGCTTCTACATACACACATGTCCACTATGACTTACAGCGATACGCTTCTACATACACACATGTACACTGACTTACACACAGCGATACGCTTCTACATACACACATGTCCACTATGACTTACACACAGTGATACGCTTCTACATACACACATGTCCACTATGACTTACAGCGATACGCTTCTACATACACACATGTACACTGACTTACACACAGCGATACGCTTCTACATACACACATGTACACTATGACTTACACACAGTGATACGCTTCTACATACACACATGTACACTATGACTTAAACACAGTGATACGCTTCTACATACACACATGTACACTATGACTTACACACAGTGATACACTTCTACATACACACATGTTCACTATGACTTACACACAGTGATACGCTTCTACATACACACATGTCCACTATGACTTACACACAGTGATACGCTTCTACATACACACATGTCCACTATGACTTACACACAGTGATACGCTTCTACATACACACATGTACACTATGACTTACACACAGTGATACGCTTCTACATACAGACATGTCCACTATGACTTACAGCGATACGCTTCTACATACACACATGTCCACTATGACTTACACACAGCGATACACTTCTACATACACACATGTACACTATGACTTACACACAGCGATACGCTTCTACATACACACATGTACACTATGACTTACACACAGTGATACGCTTCTACATACACACATGTCCACTATGACTTACACACAGTGATACGCTTCTACATACACACATGTACACTATGACTTACACACAGCGATACGCTTCTACATACACACATGTACACTATGACTTACACACAGTGATACGCTTCTACATACACACATGTCCACTATGACTTACAGCGATACGCTTCTACATACACACATGTACACTGACTTACACACAGCGATACGCTTCTACATACACACATGTCCACTATGACTTACACACAGTGATACGCTTCTACATACACACATGTCCACTATGACTTACAGCGATACGCTTCTACATACACACATGTACACTGACTTACACACAGCGATACGCTTCTACATACACACATGTACACTATGACTTACACACAGTGATACGCTTCTACATACACACATGTACACTATGACTTACACACAGTGATACGCTTCTACATACACACATGTACACTATGACTTACACACAGTGATACACTTCTACATACACACATGTTCACTATGACTTACACACAGTGATACGCTTCTACATACACACATGTCCACTATGACTTACACACAGTGATACGCTTCTACATACACACATGTCCACTATGACTTACACACAGTGATACGCTTCTACATACACACATGTACACTATGACTTACACACAGTGATACACTTCTACATACACACATGTTCACTATGACTTACAGTGATACGCTTCTACATACACACATGTACACTATGACTTACACACAGCGATACGCTTCTACATACACACATGTACACTATGACTTACACACAGTGATACGCTTCTACATACACACATGTTCACTATGACTTACACACAGTGATACGCTTCTACATACACACATGTACACTATGACTTACACACAGTGATACGCTTCTACATACACACATGTCCACTATGACTTACAGCGATACGCTTCTACATACACACATGTTCACTATGACTTACACACAGCGATACACTTCTACATACACACATGTACACTATGACTTACACACAGCGATACGCTTCTACATACAGACATGTCCACTATGACTTACACACAGTGATACGCTTCTACATACACACATGTCCACTATGACTTACACACAGTGATACGCTTCTACATACAGACATGTCCACTATGACTTACAGTGATACGCTTCTACATACACACATGTTCACTATGACTTACACACAGCGATACGCTTCTACATACACACATGTCCACTATGACTTACACACAGTGATACGCTTCTACATACACACATGTACACTATGACTTACACACAGTGATACGCTTCTACATACACACATGTCCACTATGACTTACACACAGCGATACGCTTCTACATACAGACATGTCCACTATGACTTACACACAGTGATACGCTTCTACATACACACATGTCCACTATGACTTACACACAGTGATACGCTTCTACATACACACATGTACACTATGACTTACACACAGTGATACGCTTCTACATACAGACATGTCCACTATGACTTACACACAGCGATACGCTTCTACATACACACATGTCCACTATGACTTACACACAGTGATACGCTTCTACATACACACATGTCCACTATGACTTACACACAGTGATACGCTTCTACATACACACATGTACACTATGACTTACACACAGTGATACGCTTCTACATACAGACATGTCCACTATGACTTACACACAGTGATACGCTTCTACATACACACATGTCCACTATGACTTACACACAGTGATACGCTTCTACATACACACATGTTCACTATGACTTACAGCGATACGCTTCTACATACACACATGTTCACTATGACTTACAGTGATACGCTTCTACATACACACATGTACACTATGACTTACACACAGTGATACGCTTCTACATACACACATGTACACTATGACTTACAGTGATACGCTTCTACATACACACATGTACACTATGACTTACACACAGCGATACGCTTCTACATACACACATGTACACTATGACTTACAGCGATACGCTTCTACATACACACATGTCCACTATGACTTACACACAGTGATACACTTCTACATACACACATGTACACTATGACTTACACACAGTGATACGCTTCTACATACACACATGTACACTATGACTTACACACAGTGATACGCTTCTACATACAGACATGTCCACTATGACTTACACACAGTGATACGCTTCTACATACACACATGTCCACTATGACTTACACACAGTGATACGCTTCTACATACACACATGTTCACTATGACTTACAGCGATACGCTTCTACATACACACATGTTCACTATGACTTACAGTGATACGCTTCTACATACACACATGTACACTATGACTTACACACAGTGATACGCTTCTACATACACACATGTACACTATGACTTACAGTGATACGCTTCTACATACACACATGTACACTATGACTTACACACAGCGATACGCTTCTACATACACACATGTACACTATGACTTACAGCGATACGCTTCTACATACACACATGTCCACTATGACTTACACACAGTGATACGCTTCTACATACACACATGTTCACTATGACTTACAGTGATACGCTTCTACATACACACATGTCCACTATGACTTACACACAGTGATACGCTTCTACATACACACATGTTCACTATGACTTACAGCGATACGCTTCTACATACACACATGTTCACTATGACTTACAGTGATACGCTTCTACATACACACATGTTCACTATGACTTACAGCGATACGCTTCTACATACACACATGTACACTATGACTTACACACAGCGATACGCTTCTACATACACACATGTACACTATGACTTACACACAGCGATACGCTTCTACATACACACATGTACACTATGACTTACACACAGTGATACGCTTCTACATACACACATGTTCACTATGACTAACACACAGTGATACGCTTCTACATACACACATGTCCACTATGACTTACAGTGATACGCTTCTACATACACACATGTCCACTATGACTTACACACAGCGATACGCTTCTACATACACACATGTTCACTATGACTTACAGCGATACGCTTCTACATACAGACATGTCCACTATGACTTACAGCGATACGCTTCTACATACACACATGTACACTATGACTTACACACAGTGATACGCTTCTACATACACACATGTACACTATGACTTACACACAGCGATACGCTTCTACATACACACATGTACACTATGACTTACACACAGCGATACGCTTCTACATACACACATGTACACTATGACTTACAGCGATACGCTTCTACATACACACATGTCCACTATGACTTACACACAGTGATACGCTTCTACATACACACATGTTCACTATGACTAACACACAGTGATACGCTTCTACATACACACATGTCCACTATGACTTACAGTGATACGCTTCTACATACACACATGTCCACTATGACTTACACACAGCGATACGCTTCTACATACACACATGTTCACTATGACTTACAGCGATACGCTTCTACATACAGACATGTCCACTATGACTTACAGCGATACGCTTCTACATACACACATGTACACTATGACTTACACACAGTGATACGCTTCTACATACACACATGTTCACTATGACTTACAGCGATACGCTTCTACATACACACATGTCCACTATGACTTACAGTGATACGCTTCTACATACACACATGTCCACTATGACTTACACACAGCGATACGCTTCTACATACACACATGTTCACTATGACTTACAGCGATACGCTTCTACATACACACATGTTCACTATGACTTACAGTGATACGCTTCTACATACACACATGTACACTATGACTTACACACAGTGATACGCTTCTACATACACACATGTCCACTATGACTTACACACAGTGATACACTTCTACATACACACATGTCCACTATGACTTACACACAGCGATACGCTTCTACATACACACATGTTCACTATGACTTACAGTGATACGCTTCTACATACACACATGTACACTATGACTTACACACAGTGATACGCTTCTACATACACACATGTTCACTATGACTTACAGTGATACGCTTCTACATACACACATGTCCACTATGACTTACACACAGCGATACGCTTCTACATACACACATGTTCACTATGACTAACACACAGTGATACGCTTCTACATACACACATGTTCACTATGACTTACACACAGCGATACACTTCTACATACACACATGTCCACTATGACTTACACACAGCGATACGCTTCTACATACACACATGTTCACTATGACTTACACACAGCGATACGCTTCTACATACACACATGTTCACTATGACTTACACACAGCGATACGCTTCTACATACACACATGTCCACTATGACTTACACACAGCGATACGCTTCTACATACACACATGTACACTATGACTTACACACAGTGATACACTTCTACATACACACATGTCCACTATGACTTACAGTGATACGCTTCTACATACACACATGTACACTATGACTTACACACAGCGATACGCTTCTACATACACACATGTACACTATGACTTACACACAGCGATACGCTTCTACATACACACATGTCCACTATGACTTACAGCGATACGCTTCTACATACACACATGTCCACTATGACTTACAGTGATACGCTTCTACATACACACATGTACACTATGACTTACAGCGATACGCTTCTACATACACACATGTACACTATGACTTACACACAGCGATACGCTTCTACATACACACATGTTCACTATGACTTACACACAGCGATACGCTTCTACATACACACATGTCCACTATGACTTACACACAGCGATACGCTTCTACATACACACATGTTCACTATGACTTACACACAGCGATACGCTTCTACATACACACATGTCCACTATGACTTACAGCGATACGCTTCTACATACACACATGTACACTATGACTTACACACAGTGATACGCTTCTACATACACACATGTCCACTATGACTTACAGTGATACGCTTCTACATACACACATGTACACTATGACTTACACACAGCGATACGCTTCTACATACACACATGTACACTATGACTTACACACAGTGATACACTTCTACATACACACATGTCCACTATGACTTACACACAGTGATACGCTTCTACATACACACATGTTCACTATGACTTACAGCGATACGCTTCTACATACACACATGTACACTATGACTTACACACAGCGATACGCTTCTACATACACACATGTTCACTATGACTTACACACAGCGATACGCTTCTACATACACACATGTCCACTATGACTTACAGCGATACGCTTCTACATACACACATGTACACTATGACTTACACACAGTGATACGCTTCTACATACACACATGTCCACTATGACTTACAGTGATACGCTTCTACATACACACATGTACACTATGACTTACACACAGCGATACGCTTCTACATACACACATGTACACTATGACTTACACACAGTGATACACTTCTACATACACACATGTCCACTATGACTTACACACAGTGATACGCTTCTACATACACACATGTTCACTATGACTTACAGCGATACGCTTCTACATACACACATGTCCACTATGACTTACAGTGATACGCTTCTACATACACACATGTCCACTATGACTTACACACAGTGATACGCTTCTACATACACACATGTTCACTATGACTTACAGCGATACGCTTCTACATACACACATGTTCACTATGACTTACAGCGATACGCTTCTACATACACACATGTTCACTATGACTTACAGTGATACGCTTCTACATACACACATGTTCACTATGACTTACAGTGATACGCTTCTACATACACACATGTTCACTATGACTTACAGTGATACGCTTCTACATACACACATGTACACTATGACTTACACACAGTGATACGCTTCTACATACACACATGTCCACTATGACTTACACACAGTGATACGCTTCTACATACACACATGTTCACTATGACTTACAGTGATACGCTTCTACATACACACATGTACACTATGACTTACACACAGTGATACGCTTCTACATACACACATGTCCACTATGACTTACACACAGTGATACGCTTCTACATACACACATGTTCACTATGACTTACAGTGATACGCTTCTACATACACACATGTCCACTATGACTTACACACAGCGATACGCTTCTACATACACACATGTCCACTATGACTTACAGTGATACGCTTCTACATACACACATGTCCACTATGACTTACACACAGCGATACGCTTCTACATACACACATGTCCACTATGACTTACACACAGCGATACGCTTCTACATACACACATGTCCACTATGACTTACACACAGTGATACGCTTCTACATACACACATGTCCACTATGACTTACACACAGCGATACGCTTCTACATACACACATGTTCACTATGACTTACACACAGCGATACGCTTCTACATACACACATGTTCACTATGACTTACACACAGCGATACGCTTCTACATACACACATGTCCACTATGACTTACACACAGCGATACGCTTCTACATACACACATGTACACTATGACTTACACACAGTGATACGCTTCTACATACACACGTGTACACTATGACTTACACACAGTGATACGCTTCTACATACACACATGTTCACTATGACTTACACACAGCGATACGCTTCTACATACACACATGTCCACTATGACTTACACACAGCGATACGCTTCTACATACACACATGTACACTATGACTTACACACAGTGATACGCTTCTACATACACACATGTACACTATGACTTACACACAGCGATACGCTTCTACATACACACATGTTCACTATGACTTACACACAGCGATACGCTTCTACATACACACATGTCCACTATGACTTACACACAGCGATACGCTTCTACATACACACATGTACACTATGACTTACACACAGTGATACGCTTCTACATACACACATGTCCACTATGACTTACAGTGATACGCTTCTACATACACACATGTACACTATGACTTACACACAGCGATACGCTTCTACATACACACATGTACACTATGACTTACACACAGTGATACACTTCTACATACACACATATACACTATGACTTACACACAGTGATACGCTTCTACATACACACATGTACACTATGACTTACACACAGCGATACACTTCTACATACACACATGTCCACTATGACTTACACACAGTGATACACTTCTACATACACACATGTACACTATGACTTACACACAGTGATACGCTTCTACATACACACATGTACACTATGACTTACACACAGTGATACGCTTCTACATACACACATGTACACTATGACTTACACACAGCGATACGCTTCTACATACACACATGTCCACTATGACTTACATACAGTGATACGCTTCTACATACACACATGTCCACTATGACTTACACACAGCGATACGCTTCTACATACACACATGTCCACTATGACTTACACACAGCGATACGCTTCTACATACACACATGTCCACTATGACTTACAGTGATACGCTTCTACATACACACATGTACACTATGACTTACAGCGATACGCTTCTACATACACACATGTCCACTATGACTTACACACAGCGATACGCTTCTACATACACACATGTCCACTATGACTTACACACAGTGATACGCTTCTACATACACACATGTACACTATGACTTACACACAGCGATACACTTCTACATACACACATGTCCACTATGACTTACACACAGCGATACGCTTCTACATACACACATGTTCACTATGACTTACACACAGTGATACGCTTCTACATACACACATGTCCACTATGACTTACAGCGATACGCTTCTACATACACACATGTTCACTATGACTTACACACAGTGATACGCTTCTACATACACACATGTACACTATGACTTACACACAGTGATACGCTTCTACATACACACATGTACACTATGACTTACACACAGTGATAC